>NC_056746.1:874836784-874840969 GCF_019279795.1 Protopterus annectens | reverse complement strand
CGAGTTGGATAAAACCTCAGGGACTAGAGGGGTAGCATCAACTACCTCCTTCGTTGATTCCTCCTTTTCCATGACCGACCCTGCTAATTGGGTGTCCTCGGATTGTTGGAGGTACCAGTCCGGCGCCTCTGAAAACCCTGAGAGCCTTGTTGAGGTGGATTACCACCAGAGGTATTGTCATAAAAATTATCAACATTTCCATCTTGATTATTAGAATTGCCATTATACCTTGCTCCTTGATTATCGACAAAGGGTTGTTTATTACCCTGATTCCTAATCCGCTCACTTCTCCTTACATCATGAGGTGGATTAGGATCCAAGTTAGGAGCATCACAGTTAACCGTAGAAGAATCGTTGTCATTTAAAAGGTTAACATTATTCTGTAAAGAAACCAAAGGGGGAGGGGGGTAAGCAGTCCCGGAACCATGTTGTTGAACATCCCTGGAAATTTTCTTTCGCTTTGCCCCAGCAAGTTTTAAAATCGTAGCTTCAATGCTAGTGAATACTCTTTGGTATTCATATTTGTATCTTAGAAAATTAGAATTAGAAAGTATGTCCTTCTCCAGTATTTCCAAATCTGTTTTCAACCCAACATATTCAGTCTTATAATGATTAGTAAGCAACCTCATAAACTCAAAGCCTTGTTTATTAAATAAAGCTATTAATTCTAAATGAAATTCTGACTGGTTAATGAGCCCAACAGGGTATCGCCATTGCCTAAGGCCCGTGGGCACAATTTCTTTACTGAGACATTCCCCTAAATAGGAAATTTCGAGTTGCAGTTTTTTATAACAAAAAAGTTTATCATCAAATAAGTGAATGGTACCTGCTAAATTGTTTGTTGGTGAAAGTGGTGGAGGTGAGGATATAGCAGAAACCCTCGAAACACCAAAAAAGTTATTATTTCCCAAAAACGACAATAGCGTGGGTGCAGCATCTCTTTCGTTAATCCCACTAACACTTGGACCAGCTGCATTAGAACTTGAGTCAGGTTGTCGAATCGCTCTCTGGATTAAACAATTCCCCTGAACATGAACAATGTTCTCCCGACCAGAAGGAGAAACAACATTAGCGTATCTCATTACAGGGGGAATTCCTGCTCCTGCAGGACCCCCAAGAACTTCCGAAACTTGTCGAGAGTCATTTCCGGGTTTTACAGAACCCGACAGCTTCTCAACCCTTTGAGTAAGGGAATCAACACGGCCCATTAGAACATGCAAAAGAGCCGTCAAATCACCGGTGGCATTCGCCTCTCCAGATAAGTTGCTAGAATTCCCCGAACCAACAATGGGAGAAAACAACAAAACCTGGGTATTTTCTAAAGCCGCCTCTTGAGACATCAGCAAACGCAAAAACAAACAAACTGAAGAAGAATGAATAAAGGCAGGCTCTTAGATAAAACCAAGCAACAAGTTTATTTTGTGAGCGCTTTCGGAAATGGTCAATACCTTTCCTTCATCAGACACAGTTACAATACATCACTTCCTATTTAAAAGTTCAATGAAGTAGATTAATTACCAAATTAACCAACAAAATTAAAAAAAAACACGTTACAAAAAATATATATATGTGTATATGCATAAATATATGTTAAATAAACACTTTAAAACTGTTTTGTATAAAACAACCACTTAAAAAACTATCTGTTCAGGGCTAATAATTTAAGCATACACTTAATAGAGAGTGTTTCGTTGAGACCTGGAAAAAGGTGAGAAGCTGTTCTAATCTGCCATTTTAATTCCTCAATTTCTAATGTTAACTGCCAGGGGCCACCCCTTACATCTACCCTAATTTGTCGAAGCACGGAAAACTTAAAAGTGTGACTCGGGAAGACCATAATGTGCCTTGCCAAAGCATTAGTTTGATCATTTTTATTGTAGTAGTTGGAAATACCTCTTACAACATACACTGTGGAGTCAGGCCAACAAACAGGAAGGGGATGTTCCAGACATGGGGACAGAATGTAAGTACTGATGTTCTGCATTTGCAGTAATGTTTGTTTAACAGGGTTTGTGTGGATATGGCTGTTCTACATGATTTAAAGTCTGGTATGACTGTATTATGTGGTTGAGGAAACTCTCATCTGTAGGGCTATGCAGACTGGTTAGAGTTTGGAGTCTTACATGTGTTGTGTTACTCACACATTTCCTATCTTTAGAAATGCAGTAGCATACTTTGATGATTCCAGACAGTGCACGGTGACATCCATGTGAGTTACTGATGTCACATACCTCAGAAGAGATATGTTACAACAAACCCTGTTATACCAGGAAATTTCTCAGTTTATCACAGCAAGATGTCAATACTGGCCCTGTCTTTGTGCCTCTGTCCACCAAGTCTGTCACCCTTTCTCCAAATGTCATGCAGTAAGAGGTGCTTATGTACAGTACATCATTATTTACTGACATCATACCTGATAACAAGTCAGTCAGATATCAGACTGCTAGACATGTTATGTATAGTAGGCCTTATTTTTGAGGACAAAACCTGGACATTCTGTTATAGTGTGTACAGTAGTGAGGTATGTGTACTTATGCTGATTGTTGACAGAGTGTGTATTGTGAATATGTTACTTGGCCTGTGTACAGACTGTGGTAGATGTCATTGTTCTTGGTCCAGTTCTATCTGATGTATGCTGCTCCAGTTTATGGTATCCTATCAGCATGCATGTTTGTAGTGCCAGACTGACACATGTCCCATACCACAGTCAGGCATCAGACTACACTGTGTTTTGGCCCAATATATGCAGGGTTACTGAGTGAGTGGCACATATGAGGGTGGTTTTGTCCACACAGTCAATATACTGTAATATTAATTAGGTTTACCATAATATGATTGTGACTGTGTTTACATTGGTTGTGGGTATGAACTTTCACACTGGTGTCTGTTACTCAATGTTGTTACATGCCTGTAGTGCCTGCTATATTTGGAAGTACATGTGTATTCCCTCATAGTAAACTTGGGTCAGTGTTGTGGCTGTCTGTCTGTAGTTAATACAGTGTTTTGTGACATGGCCAGCAGCTCAGTTTATATATTTACCTAGTGTGATGTTATGTCCAGATATTTGTCAGATGTACTGTTGCCTGGCCACCATAACTGTTGTGTATTTCTGAAAAAGCAGTGTGGGATGCTGTAAAGGTGTATGTCACTAACTAGTGGGAAGTATGTGGGCTTGAGACCTCTGTTCCTCTGGTTAATATGTGTTAGGACAGACAGGAGTATGTGAATGCATCAACTGTGTGAGCTTATCTATTCCAGTATTTTGTGATATCCCCATTTACATGGCTGTAAACAATCACTTTGTCAGGCTTGGCCCACACATCTTGCACTAAAGTGTTCTATGTATACCTCTGGACTGATCAGATTGTGTCAAACTGTCCACATTTATTGGTCATATCTCTGCTGTATTCCACAGGATCATTACTGTGATTTGTGTGATACTTCACTAAGATGATCTTATGATGTCTGTCAGTAACTGATGGCGAACATGTCAGTATCAGAAGTGACTTCCCACACAACATGTCTGTTAACACACACCCTGTTACTGTAGCAATATTCTACATTTATACCTGCAATACTTACATGATATCCCCTTGCACTAAGAGATTGTGACAACTGGTGCTGAGTTATGACTTCATTACATGTTATGGGCATATGTTTTATATAATGTATATATATATATATATATATATATATATATATATATATATATATATATATATATATATATATGTTACTTGGCCTGTGTACAGACTGTGGTAGATGTCATTGTTCTTGATCCAGTTCTATCTGATGTATACTTCGTACCACTTAAGCCTATATTAAAAACTAGGTCTATTAAATGAGTTGTGCATGGAAGTATAATAAGCATGCACTGACTGAACAACATTAATAATATGCGTTGGCTGCTAAGTATGTTTGAGTATTAACTGATTTTATCATTATTATTATTTATCTATTAAATGAGTTGTGCATGGAAGTACAATAAGTACGGACAGACTAAACAATAACAATTTGTGTTGGTCGCCATGTATGTTTGAGCATTATCTGATTTTATTATTTTATTATTAGGAATGTTCATTTTAGGTAATAGGATATGATGTAATTCTAATTTTGTTAGATTACAGGATATGACGTTTTGTGAGAGGGATATATATGTGATTAACTGTTTTTAAATGTATAACG
>NC_056746.1:874724284-874831784 GCF_019279795.1 Protopterus annectens | reverse complement strand
ACCCTGTATTCACCACATGCCATGCATACCTCAACTAGACTGCCACAGTCAACAGAACATGCTAAGGTACAGGTCTCCAGTCCAGACACTGGCCATGCTATGTAGTATATGTTGCATACATGTCAACTGGAGCACCTCACTGGCCCTCTGCAATAGGCAACCAAATGACTGGATGTTGCATTTAACTCTTACCCTGAGGATCACTCATGTGGCATTAGTTGATAGATGGTCTGCTGACAAATGTCAGGTAGTATGATACCACTGCACCCACACCCCTACTCTTCTCATCAATAAGTACCTAGGTAGGGTTTCTACTCTCAGTGTTGCCAAGTAAGTGTGTGTGTATGTGAAAGGATCTACTTCAATTTGCAGAAAATACATGTCTCAGGAGGTCATCTGTCCAAGAACTGACTGGCAAATGCTAACATTTCAAAGGTATCATCTTGTGGAAATTCATTCCATCAAAACTAGTATTAGATGTGTAAATGCCCTCTTCCCCACTGTAGAGCTGTACAGCAATACTGGAGTTGGTATATATAGTTGGGTGTGGATGTTGTGGATACAGCCACCCTCATTGGGGTTATTGTTGTGTATATCTCCCTGTTAAGTCTGCTGTAATACTGTACAGTTTATGTTAACAGGTTAAGTAGTTGTCAGTCACACTATGTGCGGTTCTACACCACTCCACACCCTTCAAAGTGGAGGGCTGTGCCATCCACACCAGCACACCTATGTTTACCAACTCCAGGATTGCACTACATTGGGGAAGGGGACATATACCCTGCCAGTACTATCATCAATGACATTAAACTAGCAGACTGATTATTTACTGATGTGATGTTTTGCCTATTTTGTCATGGTGGAATTACATAGGCTAAAATGGGTTAACTGCAAAATTAAGTACATCCATGTGTACAGTATTCTCTGTGTATTGCATCAACAACAAAGCCTCTGTGTGTGTGTGTGTGTGTGTGTGTGTGTGTGTGTGTGTGTGTGTGTGTGTGTGTGTGTGTGTGTGTGTGTGTGTGTGTTATACACAAACATGTGGTGTGTGCCACCCAGTACACTTACCATTGTCCACTCTAGAAGGGGTACTGACATCAGCCACCATGCACTCACCTGTATACACCCCTCAGAACTATTAGCCACTTGGCACATGCAGTAACTATTATGCAGACCTGTTACTTGTGTTCAGCTGTACCCAGGATATGACACAATCAATCTGTCACCACAGTGCCATATCCCTTGTAGGAAACAACAGCAGACCAACATCCTGCTGACACAGACACTTACAACACAAACTGAATACATTATGGAGACCACAATCAGTCAGTGTTAATAACAGCTATAATGCATCATGGCTGGACAGCTACACATCCTGACATGTAAGCATTAAACTTTCCTGCTGAAACATGTTACACACCATTACATTGTTACACCTTAGTACATTCACCCTGTGCATCAGAACCATATTAGCCTGTCCCTGCAACGATGATATAGATGACAGGGATGTGGCACAGGTATCATCATATGCACAGGGTGTGTTGTGGGTATGCCAGAGACCTAGGCTGAGCTGTTTGGTTAACATCATGTGTGTGTTAGGGGGTTTCATTATTAATTGGGCTGTGCAGATGTGGTGTGTGTAAGTATGGAGGTGCCCTAGCTGTGTTGGTGAAATGTGTGTGTGTGTGTGTGTGTATTTATGCACACAGTTCTGCCATGTGGCTGCCCTATACAGTGGTTTGTCAGACAGCTGCAGACCATACATGGCAGGGTGTGCAGTTCACCATCTCTGGCCATAGAGATGAAAAATGTGCCTGCCAGGGGTTCCATGGGCACTACCAGGTACAAGCACATATATGATACTCTCCCCTGATGATGACAAATGTCCGCTGGATCCAGGTCCCTGTTGGGACTGGCCAGGGCCACGTGTACATAGCCTGCTGTGTTGTGGTGTAGACAGCACCCCCCCATGCAGTGCTGGTGCTGGTACTGCTGCTACGGTTGTGGCTGTGACTTGTTGCATATCCACGTAGACCTCCACCTGTTGGCATTGCTGACCTACGTCCACCTGGCTGTCCCCCTACTCCCACCATATGCTCTAACACAGACATTGCACGGTCAAGGATTCCCACCATCTCACCCAACTGTCTTTGCAGGACCTCTGCAAAATAACGGTGGGCACCTGCAAGATCACAGATGTTGTCAATAACAGCAGAATGAGTAGCCCTATGGAGCCTCAGACTCTATCTTGTATAATGTTCCGTAAATGTCTGTGCCTCCCTGATGGCCCAAAAAATGTGTCTGGTGACACCTGCTGTGGCACTTCTGCCAGTGGCATGATGGCCAGCAGCTCTCCTATGAGCACCCCTGTACATCTGCCAGAGTGGTACCTCGTCAGTCATCCGGCTATGGCTGCAGTATACAGACACACTTGCCATAGTCACCACACTCTCCTGCCCTGGCCACCACCTGCCAACTATCCCTCATCTATGGCCAGTGGTAATAGGGTATGTATAGGCAATCTGACTGTGTACGGGGATGGTGTGGATAACAGTGGGATGTCAACCGATGGCACAGCTTCAGCCCCTGACAACCCCACCTGTGCCTCACCATACCTATCATCATTGTCAGAGTCTGTGTGGACACTAACATCAGTTTGCCTGCAGGAGGGACCCTGACCCACAACACCACCTGTGAGGGGAAAACAAAAAATGTACTTTAAGACCTGTACGTCATTGCTTACCTCTACACATACTCACACACGTGCACACACCCCCATGCACACGCACACACACACACACACACACACACACACACACACACACACACACACACACACACACACACACACACACACACAGACACACACACAGGTGAGGTGGCACAAAGATATTACACAGTCCTCTCATTACCTAACTGTAAACATGTATGACATATGGCACTCAACAGCATGCACTGTGGCTATACTTAATCCATGTTATCAACATTATACATCTCTGTGATGCATGAGTTGTGTTAGTAGGTGATGCCCCTTCCCCTGGAACACACTGCACCCATGTACACAGTATTGCTGTGTATCTGTTCAGCACCCTGGCATGTACTGTGTGCAATACCTCACAAGTGTACACACCATTGCTGAATGTGTAGCAGTTATGTTTGCTCTGCTGCTCACAGCCCCTATGTGTTTGTCTGACACATACCTGGTATGATATGAGGACAGATGTCAATAGTGAATGCCTGATATCTGATTTGCAGATCTCATCAACAGCAGTGTATGTATGAGAAATAAAATCCAATTACACTGACAACCTTCAAAGCTTACTGTGGCTATGAGGAGCGTACACACACTTATTGACATGCCACTCTTTCCCTGATATGCCATGGGGGCACAATACTGAGAATGTTAACATTACACACACCTGATATGTGACATATGACCTGCGCAGTCAAATGCAGTATCAAACAAATGTGTTAGTTGTGCAGATGCTGATTGAGGTGCATACAATATGTGGGTTGCATAAGTGTGCATATCCTTAACACGATGGTTTGTTGCAGCACCTGTTAAGTGAACTACAGCAGTCACTATTCCTGGAAAGGGTATACTAGCATGGCCCATCTTCACTTGCCATTATTTGGTCACTCCGCCCTACAAATGTCCCCCAACTCTGCCAGATTGCAAGGTCAGCTCATGTGTATAGCCCTTGGAGGTCACACAGTGCCTTCCTTATTGCTGTGAAGTCAGGGTTATGTCTGGCGCAATTCATGACCTTGACTGTGTTCAGATACAGCCATTCTTAGCGAGCTTTGGATGTATGCTTCAGTTCACTGTTGTGTTTCAGGATAACACCCCTCCACATCCTCAGCCTTTTTGCAGATGCTTGACAACTATGGGCCACACATGAGTGTCATTTTGCAGTGCCCCAAATTCAGAACACCATGACTACTGGTCTAGTTCCTGCTAATGAACAGCAAAGTTAAAGGTGTACACTGGCACCTGTAAGGTACAGTTGGGGATGGTGGGCATGACGTGGAGTGAGGTGTTGCTTGTGCAGCACATGTATCGTTATTAATACTGTCTGTGGGTTTCAGCCTTGGTCTCAGTACACCATTACACATTGCAACGCATGCCTTTGGGAGACCTGATGTTATGCATATGCTACCTGTAGAGAGGCCTGGATGATGTTTCCTGTGGAACAACTCTTCCATATGATTACTCTAAGCCATAGACCACACTTATGCAGAGTCCAGGTGATTGTCAAGACAGGTACTGTACAGACTGTACTTGCTAGACATTCCTGTAAGTCCCTCAGTGTTGCTGCATGTTTCTGGGCAGCCTCTGTGACCAGTTTGCAACATGTGTTGTCATCTGTCTTGGATGGGCATCTGTTTATTTTCTACATTAATGTTGTTCCATACTTCATCGTCACATACATGACTGTCTGCACTGTTTGCCATGGTATATGCAATGGTGAGGTAAGGCTATGTCTCCCACTCCTGAGTGCTACCTTTTGGATATGGGATCCATTTAATGGTTTGTAAGATGTGTGTAAGCCACAGCTGCCTCTGCTGCAGGTGAGTGGGCAAATGTCATGAACATACTTCTTGGACAGCAGACCATTACTTGGTGTGACTGTGGGGACCTATACTTGATGGCAGGTGGGTACTCAAGAAGAGTGAATGCTGTCAGTACCTCAAAAGCTGCTTCCACAATATGTTACTTGGAGTGTGTGCGCACATATGCTTCCAGTGTTGGTAAAGGTATGTATTCCCCATTTTTGTTGTCCTAACCTAGGATTCCACATTGCACATTCATTGCTCATGTTAGGATCACATTACAGGTTGTAAAAGTTGTGGAATGTGCTATTGTGATATACCATTTTGTAGATCTGCAACAGTCGCCATTGTAATAGTGGTATATAGACTGTTGTAGCCACTGTATAAGGATAATGTTTCAGACATGTCCCTACTCTAGGCCATTTGTCCCACCATTATGTTCATCTTTGTCCACACATCTTGGACTGACAGGTTTTTAGTTATACTGCAGGACTCTTACATACACTTCACATATGCCACCATGGTGAACACTGTGATGCAGTGCAGTTAACAGCAGCAATAAATGAACATGTACAGCATGCATTATGGATAGGTGTGCTAAATGTGTGCATGGCAAATACCATGACCAAAACATGGCCAATGTATTGGCAAACCTGAAAAAAACTCCATACTCACCAGCTACAGGCTGCTGCCCCATAGGTATATCAGAGGGACCTACATAGTTGTGTGAAAGATGTGATGTCAGTAACCACACCTGTGTAATTGGTACAGGGTGGGAGCAGCATTTTAGTACATCAACAGTACAAACCCACAACACTAGAGATTATGCACATCTGTTCATTACTACACTGCAGCAACAGACTATGTTATCTGACATATGCATGAAGATACTTTACAGATGAAGATGGATAAGCAACAGTGGTCTAGTAATATGCCCTGTGGCCTTACCTGCATGCTCCATGTCCCTTGTGGGTAGCACCCACCTCCACAATGCTATCATCAGTTTCTTGACTTGGCTGGTGGGTGGGTACCCCAAGGCTGGTGAGGAGCACCTCAGCATGTGTCAGTGAGGGTTGGATGGCATGACCCCCACCTGTGGCTAGCTGGTCCCTCCTAACTGCAGCAGCATGCTGATGGCATGGCGGATGAGGTCAGTGCAATGATGTTGTACCTGCTCATAACTGTGGTTATGCAGGCCGGCATCATTTACCCTATGGACGAGCTCGTTCCACAGAGCAGTCCTCTCCTGCAGATCATGGGCTGTATGCCCAAATATGGTTCTGTGGTGATGCATGATGTATTTGATTAGTATTTCATTTTCCTGTGGAGTATAAGCAGGGACATGCTCTCTTGACATGGTGCCTGGAAGACATAAACAGGGAAAAAAGGTCTGAGGACCTCATACTGCAAGGATATAATAGTTGTTAATTGACATCTCCTCCCCCCACATCTGCAACAATAATCTGAATGCACAAATCAATGGGCATGTTTACACTAAACCTACTGTTGGGACATATATCCTATTGTGCAACAAATATTGAAATGCGTTTCTATTCATGTTCCATGATGAAACACTATCATTGGTGGCCTGTTGCTAACAATGTAACCTGCATGCCATTGTAATGGCCACTGTGGTTCCATATATGCATGTGTTCTTTTTGCTATGCAACTGTTCCAAATCTGGTGTTTTGGGTTAATGGGAATATCTATGCATGCTGTTATAAGTAATCCTGGATTGTGTTTACTATTACTGCCCACATATGTTCTAAAACTGCAACACAATAGCATGTTTAGGAAGGCTGTTCACAGCAGAACCACCTTTCCCACCTCATCTGGCTGTGGCACCAGGCCGCAGCATGTCTGGGACCCAAACTGGGACCTCCTCATCTGCTGGTCCTGTACTACCTTCACGTAGTACCACCTCAGGGGATGGTATTTGTCCCCCTGGGAGTGCACACAGACAGGATCCTGTCACCTGAAGTTAGGGCCAGGTTCTGGTGCTTAGGGAGCTCCGCAGAGAACTGGGGATCTTCTACACCACCTTGAGGTCCTTGTGACACAATTATAGGGTCAGCTTGCCCATTCTGCTTAGCCTCCAGCACAGCCACCTTCAGGGCCATGAAGGTTCAGTGGTAACTGCCCATGGGTGGTTACCTCTGTCCCATTGTTTTCATTTGGGGACTCATGGGCTTCCAATTTCCAAATGCCCCTGACCGTCCAAGGTGTTTGCTCACCACATGTGTCATATACTGCCCCTGTATGCTGTCATGTCTGTCTTCCGATCCAACCTACCTCCCCCAAATATACCTACTATCCTTCCCCAACATCCCACTCTCACCTTAATAAAAAAGGGCAATCAGTTCCGAACACAAATTTCACATCATATATAACTGTCCATTTCACACCCGCTTACAACTGCTTACAGGTGCCTTAATCACTCTGTATCCAACAGCCCTTGTTCTGGCCAGCAAATAAATTATCAGCCCTTGCCAGTGTGTAACCCATGACCCTGCACACCATAGCCACATCAATTTACCAGTAAGCCATCTGAGCTGCAGATATTTGTGATGTTTTCTCAAACATATCATGCAGCACAGTCATTCAACAGTAGGGGACATGTGTATGTATATACATGTATATATATATATATATATATATATATATATATATATACATACACATATATATATATATATATATATATATATATATATATGTGTGTGTGTGTGTGTGTGTGTGTTTGTCTGTATATATATATATATACATATATATATATATATATATATATATATATATATATATATAAATATATAGAGTGCATTCAGACATCAAGTCCACACTCTGAACCTCCTTCCTCCACAGCTGCACTGTTCTGACTTGCTATGAAACAAAGCATCACATATGGACACAGCCTAACATTAAGTGGGATATATAGGAACAGATCGTAGATAAGCCTATTACAAACCATGATTGTTCTGAAGGTGGTGGGGTCTGAAACTCATGTGTCTATCATGACTTCTTTAGTTTCACCTTCAGCTATTTGCCAGACTAATATACATGTTTGGAGGAACAAAACAAACACTGTGATGGCTTACATCTTGTCATTCTGTGCAGATCTACACAGTTGGTAAGTATGGCCCACTGCCCACAGGGCCAGATGCTATGTCCATAGCAGTTGTTCAACAGGACATCATTACAGCAACAAGCCTTGATGGCACATATAAATCTTTCAACATAATCTATCCCATTATTACAGACCAAGTAGTACATTCAATTACATGCATACATGTTTCACATACCTGTTTTATTATTGTGCTCTCTTCTGTTTACCACTTGAATATCTTCCTTGATTGTTTGTTGTGGTTTTTGTTTTTTTTGTAGTATTTTTTAGTGTTATTTTTGTTCTCTCTCTCTCTCTCTCTCTCTCTCTCTCTCTCTCTCTCTCTCTCCCTCTCTCTATCTACACTGTGCAGGGATTGAAATGGTTTGAATAGGTTGCAGCATGGCTTTTGGAGGTGATGCTCATGATCAGGTGATGGACTTTGCAGCAATTGGTGTCACCCACTTGCTAATTGCATACAGCCAGCTGTGTAGTACCTCCAATAGCCGATGTCATAGCAATCCACTACTATAAATGACTACATCATGTGGGCATTGTCCATTTACCTTCCTGTATGGAAGACATCCTTCCTGTGTGTAGGCAGCAGTGTTACAGACAGCAGGTAGCAATACCTCTTAAAACAGGACTTGCGGACACAGGCCAACTACATGTTTGTATAAGGTTCTGACCTATGGACAGTCTGAGTATTGCTGTTATATGCATTGAGTACTGCTAACTTTACAGGGTTTGTGTGTACATGCTAGCTTTGCATGGAATGCAGTCTGTCTGCATAGCTATCAACTGTGGGCCTATCTACATGATGGCCAGAGGATTGGCTGTTATGTTTTGTCTGTTCTTCACATAGGTCTTGTCCCTGACATATCAGTGGTATTCTCTCCGTTGATTGCTATCAGTACATGGCAACATCCATTTGTGTTTCTGACTTCATATTCCTGAGTAAGGGTATGTTGCAACCAATCCTGTAACACCAGCAACTTTCACAGTGTATAACAGCAATATTGCAAATATGGCCCTGTGTTCCAGCCTCTGTCCTCCACATATATACCAGGCTTTGTCCAGATGTCATGCAGTAAGAGGTTGTTAGGTAATGGCCTATCATTATTTAGTGCTGGCATTCCTGCTATCATTCCAGTGATGTGGACTCCCACACAAATTGTGGGGTAGGGTCCACATATATGAGGGCTACAGCTGGACAAAACGTGTGTGACCTTGTACAGTCCAGAGGTCAGTGTATGGAAAACACTGTTACATGCCCTTATAAGACATTTTATGGGGGTGCGGTATTAAATGTTTTTAACCTAGACTGTTAAAACATGTGAGGGATATCAGTAGTAAGAAACATTAAGGTATATGGCTGTACATTTTCATACATTTCACCATGGGAACAGTGGTGGGCTAGAGCTTACTGTCTTACACATAGTTCTGTTTGTCAGTGTGATAGTGACATTTTAAATTAAGCATTATTATGTAACAGATACATTTACATTCTGACAACTAATGCTTTTCCACCTAGCGGTTGAGTACAGAGTGTAATTGAAGGCTGCTGAACTATATCTGTAATTAAGTGTTGATTGGTTCTTATCTTAAAGGCACATTTTTTTTTACTGTTATACTACTTGAAGGCCTTAGCCTGGACAGCAAAGTATGTTATGTTTTTCAGATTACTGTATCAAATGTTTTATTTGAGACTTCCATTAATCAGTTATTATGTATTTCAAACACCTAACTGCTATAATAAATGGCATAAACAACTGAAATAGTACACAAATAAACATTTCCATGTATGCAAACTTGTGTGTGGTGTCATGTCCTTTGCATTGTGTGTGGGTGTATGTTTCATGCAATAATTCATATTTCTAGGAAATAATCAAACACTGGCCATTTTAAAAGGTGACAACTGTAGGAGTAATGGCTGTTTGATATGCTGTGCGCCCACTATATATACTCTTCTTATACATATATATAAGTAGTAATATATTTATATGTGTATGTATGTGTATATACATATATATATATATATGTATGTGTGTGTGTGTGTGTGTGTGTGTGTGTGTGTGTGTGTGTGTGTGTGTGTGTGTGTGTGTGTGTGTGTGTATCATTGGAATGTTTACTGCTTCCACATTGTATGTTCCCTATGGCAGACTGACTGTTCTGCATGATATATTAGAGATATCATCCTCACATCTTACAGGTGAGATGGCTTACTGTTAATTTGTTGTGGATATGTGGTGCAGGGTCCCAGGTTCAAGTCTTGCAAGTGCTGGTTATTTTGTTGCAAGGCAGATCTGCTCAGCTGTGGAGGAAAGAGTAATGGCAATAATTACAAAAGATCCCTAATTTGGTCCCCTTCATCCTCATTAACAGTGCCTTTATCAGATCTTTTGCAGTGAGAGGTTCAGAGTGTGGATCCAATGTGCAAATGCAATACACACACACACATACACACACATATATATATATATATATATATATATATATATATATATATATATATATATATATATATATATATATATATATATATATATATATATATATATATATATATATATATATATATATATATATATATATACTTATGTATGTCTACATATATATATATATATATATATATATATATATATATGTATATGTATACATACATACACACACACATCTACATATATAAATACATTTTCCCTACTGTTGAATGACTTTGCGGCATGATATGTTTGAGAAAACATCAAATTTATGTATGGCTCAAATGGCTTAGTGGTAAATAACTGTGGCTATGGTGTGCACGGTCCTGGGTTTAAGACTTGCAAGTGCTGATTATTTTGTTGCTGGGCAGAACAAGGGCTGTTGGATACAGAATGATTAAGGCACTTTTAAGCAGTTGCAAGCGGGTTTGCGTGGGTTTGCACGACAGTAAGCAATGCTAATTTCCGGTGAAATATGCTTATAGACAGTTAGCCTGACAATGCTTAATCTGTGTAGCCATTGCTGCTACCGCACAAACAGGCTTAAACCCACTTACTACTGCTTGAAAATGCTTGCTCCCACTTACCACTGTGCTAATTACTTTAAAAGAAAAGAAAAAAGGGGCGATAGAAAAGTGGTGATAAAGGGGGCACGCAAAGGGAAAAACAATAGGGAAAGTAGCTGGGGATGTGCAGGATGGGTGTAGGGAAAGTCCATAGCTGTCCATTTCTTCTACAGCAACAGCTTTGCATATGTACTGAATTTGGAGATAGATTTAGATACTCAAACCCTTGAGAGAGGGGTGAGGACAACAATAATGTGTTGTGAAGCCAATTAGACCAGATTACATGTCCAGTGGGGAACAGATTGCCTTTTTTTAAGGTGAGAATGGGATGTTGGGGAAGGATAGTAGGTATATGTAGGTAGGTAGGTTGGGTAGGAAGACAGACAAAACAGTATGCAGGCACAGTATATGACACATGGGGGGTAAGCACCTAGGATAGGGTGGGGTGTTTGGAAATTGGAAGCCCATGAGCCCCCAAATGGAAACAGTGGGACTGAGGTCCCCACCCATGGGCAGTCACCACTGCACCTTCACTGCCCCGAAGGTGGCTGTGCTGGGGACTGACCAGGAGGGGCAGGCTGACCCTCTAAATGTGCCACGTTGTGCTCAAGCTTGCATAGCAGATCTCCAAACTCCCTTCGGAGCTCACTACGCACCAATCCCCGGACCTGACTTCGGGTGACAGGATCCTGTCTGTGCCTGCTCCTAGGGGGATGACAAGCCCCATCCTTGGAGGCGGTTCAACCCGAAGGTGGTACAGGACCAGCGGACGAGGAGGTCCCAGGGTGGGTCCCAGATGTTCGGGTGCCCAGTATCACAACCAGGTGAGGTGGGAAAGGTAGGTCCGCTGGAAACGGCCTTCCCATACGTGATATGGTGTTGCAGTTTTAAAACATATGCGGGTTAGTAATAGTCAACACAATCCAGGATTAGTTATAACAGCATGCATATATATATATATATATATATATATATATATATATATATATATATATATATATATATATATATATATATATATATATATATATATATATATATATATATATTCCCATTAACTCAAAACACCAGATTTGGAACAGTTGCATAGCAAACAGAACACATGGATATATGGAACCACAGTGGCCATTACAATGGCATGCAGGTTACATTGATAGCAACAGGCCACCAATGATAGGATTTCAAAATGGAACATTAATAGAAACACATTTCAATATTTATTGAACAATAGGACATATGTCCCAACAGTAGGTTTGTTGTAAACATACCCACTGATTTGTATATTTAGATTATTGTTGCAGATATGGTTGGGGGGATATGTCAATTAACTTATATATCCTTGTAGTACTCACAACTTTAATGATCACTGATCTAATCATTAAGACATAGGTATTATTACAATACCCTATGACCTTGGTTTGGGCAGTGGTATGTTTGTACACAGTGTATACTTCAACTGTCTTATAGCTAAATCCTTACATTTCTTACCTGGTAGACCTGTGGAGGGAATGTTTGTTGTACCTGACTGTTTCTACACATATTCCCAGATTCAAAGTTAATATTATGCACATACCTCTCAATCTCTTAATGCACACACTCTGGACAAATCTTGACAACATGGGGGTACAAATAGGGACACATTTTGAATATTGCTGTCATAAACTTGGAGACTTGCATGAGTGACAGGATTTGTTTAAATATACATTTTCTGAAGGTTTTGAGGTCTGAAAATCAAATGTATGTCATTATTTCGTGACTACAATTCTGAAATCATCCCACTGATTTGCCAGGGGACAGAGGAACAGGCAGAAAATATGAGCCAATTATCTGGACATTCTGAATAATCTGTATAGTTGAGAGGTATAATTACACATACAGCTTACTACCAGTCCCAGGATTTGAACCATGGCTGTGTCTGCTACAAATACAACAATTTAAGTCACAGTAGAGTGTGCTATTTGGATATTGCTGTCTATCTCTTCGGTGTTTTCTGTCATAGCCTCTCTTGGTTGTACAATCTGATATTGTACTTACAACAGTCTTATACAGACATTCCTAGACATTTTTTTATGCAGCACAGTGTGGATAACAGTGGTTAATACAACATTACTATTCAGAGAATGCAACAATAAATGCCATACAATACCAAAGTAAACACAACCAGTCCAGGATTTAGAACTTTTTTGCCAGGCAGTTACAGTTTTATTTAAATATGACCTGTATGGGACTATTATTGTCATATTGTCTGGTTTATTCAGTACAACCCATACAACAGTTTTTATAGTACCAGATGACTTTCCACTACTTTATATTTATTTGGTATGACTACTACAAGCAGGATTGTTACTCACCAGCCTCATGACACAGCCTTTGCAGCCTACTTGCTTGTGCTTCCTGATTCACAGCCTGCTCAGCTGCAGCTGTAATAGAAATAGAGACATATTTAGGCATACCTATCCATCACATACACATGCTGGACTTTAGTAAACAGTAATGGTATGACTACTTACACACTGCTGGGACCCACTCGTCCAAGACCTCCCTCTTTCTCTGCTTCAAGTCGGCATAGTGGTGCCTGACCTGCTCATCAGTCCGAGGTATACCAGTGGTCATTGCTTAGCATTTATATTTACACAATGCTTACACCTGGTAAGCAGTGCTGTGCAATGCTTAGTATTGCTTATTTTTTATTTTATAGATTATCTGCTGTATGGCATTGATTCATCATTTATTACATATTATAAATGTATTTACTGTCTCTGACATCCCCCAATGTGATTTCATTACATTTATTCATGTGTCACTATACTGTATGGGGTACTTGTGTTTATATGGAGATTTCACAACTTTCTTAAAGTGACATCTCACATCTGGACTTAGTGCAGTACTCTGGTTAACAAATATATGTTATTTAGTAGGTAGTACTAAAAAAATTGTTTATGTACTGCTTTCACATGTAAAATAGTTACAGTGGGGATCGAACCAGGAAGGGCTCCTCCCAAAACATACGCTCTAACCACTACACTATTGCTTATGTTGGATGTCTCTTGCTATTTAACTTATTCTGCTGTTTAAGCTGGACTAAGCCTAGCTAAGTAGCGGGCCCACCCAAGCAGCTATATTTAAACGTTATCACATTTACAAAAAAAAAAGGTTTGTTGTGTTATTTTATCTATACTCTTCAGAATATCCCTGCTAATGCTAAACCTGTTACTTTATCAGCTTTCTACTTTGTGGGACAATTGTCCCCTTTGGCTTTGTCCACATTACTTACTCTGACAGGTTGGGAGGTGTGCTATGTGCTTATGCTGCCTGTGTTATCCAAATAACTTTTGTCTTGGTAGCATACCTCTCAACTTCTTAGAGCAAAATATCTGGACAATGCTTACAATGATGGGGGGACAAATAGGGGTGGATTTTAAATATTGCTCTTACAAGCTTAAAAAGTTGATAGAATAATAGGTTTTACATTAGCATGAATTTTCTGACACGTGTGGAGTTGTAAACTCAAATGTTTTGTCATTATTTAATGACTTCAATCCTCAGCTATTTGCCAGACAGGTACACATTTTAGGGGGAACACACCAAAAATATGAGTCAAACATCTGGGCATTCTGTGAAAATCTGTACAGTTGAGAGGTATGCTTGGTAGGGACGATTGTCCCTTATGCCTTTGACCACTGATTTTTGTTGTCCTGATGGGTTGGGGGTGTTATGAGTGTTCTTGCTCATTTTTAATTGTCAAAAGGCAATTCTGGAGTGCAGGGGCATGGGTTTGAGAGCTCTGCTCTCAGACATACCCCCTGCACTCATACACAGCTCCATGTCCATTTAACAGCAAAGGCAATGCACCTTCATGAATATGCAAGGTGCGCTGCCATGCTGTACAGGAACGGTCCCTGCCATGCAGGAATAAATCATTTCTGCATTGCTGCTTGCTGAATCCTGGGGATTATTTAAGAAAAGTAAGTAAGTTTTTTCTTAAATAATGCTATTGTATAATACCAATAACTGACTTCATGGTGGGGTATATTGAAGATTTACCCACAGTTGCCTTTGTTTAATCACTCAGGCTTCACCCTCATGATTAAACCACACAAACCATGGGTAAATCGTCAATATACCACACTCATGTCATCAGTTATTGCTATAATAAAGCATTCATGAAGTCTACAATAAGCAAAACTATGTGATCAATTTTTAATATATACAAGGCTTCTTTTATTCTGTTACTCTACCCTGGAAATTAACAAGATTGCTAAAGTATGGTATAACAATGGATGTCTGTCAAAAAGAAAAATAGAAGATAAATATTTTCAGAATTATTTCTCAAACTGTATCTGCTACTGGTAAATATTAAAACAATAATATGTATAAAATATAATATAAACCCCCGGATTCTCAAAAGCCTGCACAAAGTGCAAGATGAGTGCAGTAGCTCAAGCGGCAATATGTCTGCCGTGCTCTCCAGGGACAGCCGGCAGGGGTGCATGAGAGTTCCAGCACTAATCTTGCACAGACTGAGCCCTGGTATGCAAATCACCTAATTTGCTGGAGAAATCCATGAAAATGAGGTGATATTGCAATCCAGGAAGCTTGCAATAGTTCGTGCAAGACAAGTGCAAACTGCAGAAATCTACTCGGTTACTAACCGAGTACATTTCTGCATATTCCAAAATGGAGCTATGATAGCTCCAAATAAAGACTGCATATCATTAAGGAAGCATGCCAATGGCCAAGTAGAAGGCCATTGGTATTGCAAACTGTTTAAAAAATTAATAAAGCAACTTTAATTTTTTTTCCCACCGATCTTGGCTGTTTAAGCATAGGGTAGCGGCTTGCAAACGAGATCGGGGGAAAATAATAAAATAAAATGAAAATGACCATTTTAACAAAAGTCAGTATTCTGCCATGTAAGTCAATGGCAGGCACAAGACAACTTGGCCAGTGAGTAGTGGTTGCTAAGGGGGGAGGCTCAGTGTGGGATATGTAACTATGCATTAGTAGGCAATCCTATGCAAATGAGGGAAATGTTAGTGAATCTCAGATTTTCCCAGGGTGTGAGGCAGGTCCCAACAGTGTAACCATATAAATAGCTAGGTGCAAGACTAAGATATAGGTGACATCATGGGTGTGTCTAAACCTGCCTAGCACACTTTACAAAGTGAAAGCGGATGTGTGTGCCACGCACCAGGTCCTAAAGGAAGAAAAAGGAAGTTAAACCAGGAAAATGCAGCTCTGTGCACATATGAGCACTCTGTTTGCACGGCGCACACACGGGCTTAAACAGGGAGGCAATGGGAAGGGAAAACAGCAGTAGGAAGGTAATCAAGGAGAACTAGCTTAGCTGACAGGTAAAATGTATCAGAATCAGCCAATTACACAGACAGCAGACCAGCCCAGCCCAGCACACCACTATAAACTATGCAAACATCTTTCCCCCTTGTTTTTTCCAAAAACCCTGCACCACCGGTGTATACAGATGGGGAAATTGTACAAAATGAAAGCAAGAGAAAAAAATGTTAGGGGCTGCTTTTGCTATCATAAACCAGTATGTGCAAGAGGCTGCGGGTGGTGAAGATGTGAATACTGCTGAGCAACCCACAGTGAGGAGACGGAGAAGAGTGTACAGACCCAAGGTAGCCTATCAAGGGCTACATGAGCTGGAGATAGTGGAGTGCTATAGGGTGGACAGGGACCTCCTACAGCAAATTGTTGCACTGTGCCAGCCACGCCTCACACACAGAACTAACAGAGGGGAACCCATCCCAGTGGATACCATGGTATGTGCAGGTCTAAGAATACTAGCTACAGGTACCTTCCAAAGGCCAACTGGGGACATGATGGAGATTTCACAGACATCAGCATTCAGGGTACTCCACCAGTTCCTGGATGCCATGTCAGCACATGTCAGTGAGCATGTATATTTCCCCATCACCCGTGAGGCGTTTGCCAGCAATATGCATCTCTTTCACCAGATAGCAGAATACCTTGAGGTAGTGGGTGCAATAGACTGCATGCACATATGCATTAATGCACCACCAGGTGAGCAGGGTAGGGTCTACATCAACCGCAAGTGCTTCCCCTCCATCAACTGCCAGGTCATGTGCGATGCCCAGTGCATAATAATGAATGTGTGTGCTGGCTGCCCTGGAAGCTACCACGATTCCCACATCTGGCATCTGACACAGCTGTACCAGGGATTTGCCAATGGGGACATCCCACATGGTCACCTAGTGGGGGATGCTGGATACGCACTGGAGCCATGGCTGATGACACCCATCAGAAATGCACACACACTCGAACAAGAACTCCATAATGACACACACACACACAAACATGAATCATAATAGAGCATGTGTTTGGGAGGCTCATGTCATGGTTCCGGTGCCTAGACACATCCAGTGGAGCCTTGCAGTACTCACCAACTACATGTACCCAAATTGTCCTTGTATGTGCCATGCTACACAATATGATCCTGCAGAAACAGCTGCAGCAGGAACAGCATGGGACAGGGCCACACAGCCCCCCCACCAGTGCCAAGGCCTGCACAGACACAGAGTGACTCAGAGGAGGAAAAACCTGAGCCTGCTCCAGTAGGCAGAAGAAGTCATGTCCAGTATGCCCTGGCCTTGGCCAAGAGGCAATGCATAGCACATGCACTGACACAGTAGGGACCCAGGGAATGACACATCTCTCCAACTCGCACATACAGTAAAAGGGATGCCAAACATGACACTACCTGTGCTCAACCATGTATAGGGAGTGTACTATGTGCATCTGACATAGGTAGCCCTGCATCACCACCCTCAATACCGGGACACCCACAAGGTAAGTGACTCACACATGCCAGTCCGAGGGGGCACATACCCAACAACAGTCACAGCCAGTAGGATAGGTGTGGACAAACACAAACAAATGCTGTACTATGGCATCTGAATTAGCCCCATGGGTAACCCCTACCCCAGCCCTACACAGACAGACTACAGCAAGTCAGCCAGTTGGATGTCAGTTGTGAAGGCTAGGAAGTCAGAAACGAATATGTTGGGAGTGAAAGCTACGATCTGTAGTGCAATGGTATGCCTCTAGCCTGCACGATAAGTAAGACTACAGACTAAAAAGGTGTACCCAACATACCAATACAGTCCTAGCTACTGTGTAAAAGTGTAAGGTGTGCCCCACCATCCCATGTACACTTATGGTAACAGTCAGGTGTGCCCCCCACCCCTGTGTAGAAATGTAGAAATGGTTTGATGTCCCCCCTGCTAAGCAGAAATGTAGCAGCAGTCAATGCCAAATGACTGATGTATACCCTGCAGACACAGCATGCTACCTGTTAGTGTGCAGCACAAAGGTCAGCACCGCAGTACAAACCACCTGGACTTGATCCACACATGCATTATAGATGGACATACTGGGCATGCTCACACACTTAGAGGAATGAAGGCAATGTCAGTCAACAACATACTGAAAGCCCATACTGGGCATGCTCACACACTTAAACACAAGAAGGCCATGTCAGCAAACAGTGGACCAGACATATCTGGCAGTTGAAGTTCTCAGTGCAGACATATGTCAGTATGCACCACTCCTGCCTTGCATACACAGTTGATAGGAATACAGACATATATGTAAGGACAACACACTATAATAAGCCAAAGGTAGATGGACATAGATGTGTTGAAGAGGGTGACCATGTCAAGGAGACATCTGAGCCTGTCCCACCCAGCACACAGCCAAAGGGCCCCAAACACATGAGGTGCAGGTGTCACTCACTGCAGGTACTAGCCACCAGTATCTGTCAGCATGACGGCATGTTGCACATGCCAGCTGTGCAACATGACTGTACAAGAAAGATGTCACATAGTAGCTGTATAGATGTATCTGTGGCATATGACCCTGTGTGTGCCTGCATGTGGCATGTCAACCCCAACATGAATGTGTTACGGCCCATGCACACACTGCCCTCCCCATAGCAGTATCATGACAAGCCTGCTGAAATCATCCAATGTGAAATACACTTTTGGGGAAGCTGTATCTCAGTAATTGCCATGGCGCATCCCATAACTGTGCACTGCTGTACTGATAGACTAGTTAGGTAGTAGTCCTAACCCCAGACTTTGCAACTGTGTGAGTGTGTGTATGTGTGCATGTCTCGGTCTCTGGCTGTGAGAGAGAAATGCTTTCTAGGCTACTCACACTCAGTATGGTTCATATATACAACATTGGCAAGGCTGCAAATGTCATGCACCTAGAAATACACCTCTGGGGAAATCATACCCCAGTAATCACTGTAGCATGCCTTGTAACTGCGTACTGCTGTAGTGTGATAAAGTAGTGAGGTAGGTGTTCTAACCCCAGACCTGGCAACTGTGTGTGTGTGTGTGTGTGTGTTTGCCTGACTGAGTAGGGAGCAATGTTTTTAGGCCACTCACACCACGTACAATACACATACTTGACTTTGTCAAGGCTGCTGATGTCACTCACCTACAAATAAACCTCTGGGGAAATCATAGCCCAGTAATGTCCGTATCACACCTTGTAACTGTGTACTGCTGTCATGTGATAAAGTAGTGAGGTAGGTGTTCTAACCCCAGACCAGGCAACTGTGTGTGATGGTGTGTGTGTGTGTCTGACTGAGTAGGGAGCAATGTTTTTAGGCCACTCACACCCCGTACAATGCACATACTTGACCTTGTCAAGGCTGCTGATGTCACTCACCTAGAAATACACCTCTGGGGAAAACATAGCCCAGTAATCTCTGCAGCGCACCTTATAACTGTGTACTGCTGTAGTGTGGTGTAGGACTGTGGTAGTGTTCCATCTCCACCCATGGCAGTTCTGGATGTTTTGTGTGTGTTGCAATGTCTGTGTATGGAGCAATGCATCATAGGCTACTCACTCACAGTATGTTTCAAATGCCCTACATTGCCAATCCTGCTGATGTTATTCATTGTGAAGTAACACTTTGGGGAGAAAGCTCTTTAGTAATGTTTGTGGTGCGGCCTATAACGGCTCTTTGCTGTGGTGTGATTTAGACCTTGATCAGGGGTTCTATACCCACACATGTCAGTTGTGGATGTTATATGTATGTCTCACTGTCTGGGTAGGGAGTGTTGCATTTTAGGCTAGTCACTTGCAGTACAGTTGAAATTTCCTGCTTTGGTAATCCTGCTGATGTCATTCACTGTGAAATACACCTGTAGGTAAATAGTACTCCAGTAATGTATGTGGCATGTACTATAACTGTGTATAGTGCTGTAGTGTAATAAAATAGGTAGGGGTTCTACTCCCACACATGACAGGTGTGTGTGTTGTGTGTGTGTGTGTGTGTGTGTGTGTGTGTGTGTGTGTGTGTGTGTGTGTGTGTGTGTGTGTGTGTGTGTGTGTGTGTGTGTGTGCATGTGTGTGCATGTGTATGTGTGTGTAGGGGGTAGCCCTACTATATATCACAATGTCAACCATACAGGGATGGGAGGCTGGGGTGCAAAGCCATACCCATACATGTGACATCAAGGCCAGACAATCCAAGTTAGTAACCCCACTATTACCCAGAGCACACACTCAACCCATGTGTCATATGAACAGACATGCCTAGGCAGCATACAATACCTGGGTAGTACACTGCATATTGGCCACAGATAGTAGCTAAGCAGTGATAGCAGTGGGTTACAGAGGGCATGTCACCCTGCCCTTCTGTCCAATATGCACATACATGCAGATACTGAACCTCTACCATGTTCCCCAATGGACACCTGCACCACCTGTTGTGCCTTCACATGTGATTCACAACAGACATACCATGCCTGACAACATGTCTTGTATGGACAGATGACACTGACATCAGGGAATGCTGTTGGCATTTCATCAATGTAGGTGAAGGGTAAACTTGTTGCCCAGTACCAGTTCCTGCCATGGGTGGGCAAGACTGGCACATCCAATGATATTCTGTGTTCACAACAAGGGCCAGACACCCCAGGTACAGTTCCACATGTCACTGTACATGCATGTGGGAAGTGTGCACATCCCAGACACCATCCATGTCATGGACTAAGGAAGACATACATGGCATGTGGTGTACAGCATTGGCTACACACAATAGTCACCCAGGTGACTGGATGGGGGATGCAATACCCACCTGTGTGGGAAAATGCAGTAACTACAGGCCTGAGCCACAATGCAGGCCATTGTCATGTGGCCTGACACCAAGGTATACCAATCGTCTACCCTTGTACAGCCTGCTGGCACAGTTGACCAGACATGCACCCATGCATGTCAGAACTGGCATCCTGTGTGTTCATGTGTGTGTTGTATGGTGTGTATGTCCACATCCACACTCGTACCCTTTGCCCATACGGCCTCCATATGACCCATGTGAGGCATGTGATACCTGCACATTGATGTGTTGTGACAATCCCACTAGTGATGAGTTGCCACGTGTGTCAGTGTGTGTGTGTCCCTGTGTGAGTGTGCCTGTGTTGATGCTGGCACCTGTACATGCAGACAGGCATGTGTATGAAACCTACCGTATATCTACTGTGTCCCTGTTGCAGATGTCACTCACTCTCAAATATATGTTCTGAGTGCTCCACATCAGGTAACCCATGTGGTGTGTCCAATAACTGCATCAAACTGTGATAGCACTACATAGCTGTCGGGGGTTTGATACCCTGTGCTGGTAGGTGTGTGTCATGAACATGCTTCAGTTTTACACTCCTACCCCTCCCTGACATGTATTTGCTTCTGACTGCCTCCCCCACTCCCTCTCTGGTGAATGTGGTGACCCACACCTGCCTTGCTTAGGCAGCAGCATGTGTATTTTATGTGATGCTCATGATCAGCTGATGGTCTATGCACGAATTGCAGCCCTCCCCTAGCTGATTGCATGTGGAACAGCTGTGGTAACAATCCCATAGCCAATTGCATGGAAACACATTCCAATACCTAGGAACCTCATGGTGGTGTTGGGCCTTTTCATTCACTGTGAGCAGGAACTAGATCTGTTGTTTGGCAAACAGCATCCCAGATAGATTGGGTATTCACCTCCAACAACACTGTGGAAACAGGCCAACAAACAGGAGGGGGATGTGCCTGACCTGACTACGGACTGTAAGTGCTGCTATACTGCATTTGGAGTAATGTTGGTTTAATAGTGTTTGTCTGGATATGCCTGTTGTACATGTAGTAATACCTGCCATGTCAGTTCCATGTATATGAGGAATCCCCATCTGCAGGGACATCTGCAGACTGGACAGTGTTGTGCCTATGGTTTCATGTGTTATCCACAGTGCATCCCTCTGTGGAATGCAGATGGTAGTGTGAGGATTGCAGTCTGTAGATGGTGAAGGCCGTGACAGTTACTGACTTCATATCCCTCATAGGACATATGTTGCAACAAACACCGTTACAATGGAAAATATACAAGGTTATCACAGCAACATGTCTATACTAGCCCTGTGTATGTACTGTCAGCCACACCACTGTCAATGTCTGTACATATGGAGTGTATGAATTGGTGCATATGTGCTGTACACCATAAATAGTGTCATCATATCTGATAACAAGCCAGTGATATATCAAAGTGCTACACATGTCATGTACAGTAGGGGTTACATTTCATGACATAAGCTGGACAATCTGTGGATGTTTGTACAGTACTAAGGTCTGTGTAGTGATGGTGAATGTCAGCAGTGTGTGTATTGTTAATATGTACTTTAGCCTGTGTACAGACTGTGGTAGATGTCATTGTCCTAGCTCCCCGTCATTCAGATGTTACATGTTGCCCCACTGTATGCTATCGTTTTGCCGTACACGTTTGTAGGGCCATACACACACATGTCCCAAACCACAGACAGCCATCAGACCAAACTGTGTAGCAGCCCAGTATATGTAGGGACATTCTCTGACTGGCACATAGGAGGATGGTGTAGAACAGATAGTCCATATACTGCAATATCATGCTAGCCTACCATATGTGGCTGTGGCTTTGTTCACATTGGTTGTGGTAATGCACTGTCACACAGGCGTATCTTACCCTGTGCTGTGACATGGCTACTGAACCTGCTATATATGCAAGTACATGTGCATTCCCCCATACAAGATGTATGCCAGTGTTGAGCCAGTCTGTCTGTAGCTTGCACAGTGCATTGTTACATGCCTAGCAGCGGAGTGTACTTAACCAGTGGGATGTCATGTGCAGATACTTGCCAGATGTACTGCTGCCGGGCCTCCCTTAAACATCAGGTATGTCAGACAGACCAGTGGGATGCTGTACAGATGTATGTCAATATCTAGTGAGTAGTATGTGTCCATGGCACCCCTGTACCAGCAGTCATCACATTTATTTTATTTTATTTATTTTATTTTACATTTGTTGACCGGGCTAGTCTAGCTGGAGAAATTTCCATTTTCAGTAGCGGCCCGGGGAGAAAAGCTCCACAGAGTAAGATACATACAGAAAAACTATAATACAAAAAATATAATAATAATAATAACAATAATAATGGAGTTAGTGATAGGGTTTGCAAAAAAAAAAAAACAAAAACTAGTAAACCCTTCAATGTAAAGTACTACTACAGGAGTTAATTACTATGACACACAATACAGTCTAAGTCACATTTTATAAGTTGAAAAAAACTTATTAGATATAGTAAACAAAGGAATGTAGGTGAGGAAAGTAGAGTGAAAAGAAAGTAGGGGAAAAGATAGGGATTAAATGTGGAGAAAAAAAGAGCAAGTAATGCAGATAACAGGTAGAGAAGTAGTGGGGGGAGAAGAGAAAGACAAATAGTGAGAAGAGTAACAAGGAGTAAGAGAGAGAGTTTTATTTAGTTAGTAATAGTGAAAAGCTAATCAGGTTTACTACAAGAACAAAGCCAGTGATTTTGGAAATGCAGTTTAATATTTTGTTTGAAAAGAGGCAATGATGTAATCTTTGTTATGTTAGAAGGTAACAAATTCCATTTTGTCCCTACAGCATTGGTAAATAGAGAGTCACCAGCATTATTATTTGATTTTATTGAACTTGTCAGGCGTTTACTGGAAGAGCGGAGAGAGTTGAGATTTATATAGGGGATTATGAGTTGTGAGAGTATTGGGGTATTATTAGGTTGGTACAATATTTTATGGGCAATACAGAGTTGATGGATTGTAAGATAGTTCTGAAACTCTGGCCAGCCTAGAAGTTTTAAGTTAAGACAGTGATGTGTTTTATAGGGGTTACCGGTAGCAAAGCGGGCAATGTTATTATAGCAGGTTGCCAGTTTGTTAAGGCTGTTTTTTTTTGAGGTTGGTGAAGATAGGTGAAGCATATAGAAGAGTAGAAATAAGATGGGAGTGAGCAATACTTGTTCTAGTAGAAGGTGTAAGAAATGGTCTAATTTGATATAAGGATCCTATCTTTCTGTTAACTAGTTTTTTGGAGTTGTTAATGTGTAGGTCAAATGAGAGATTATTGTCAATTGTAATACCTAACAATTTAGTTGATGTGTCAGGTGAGATGATAGTGGCACTGTTGGAAGAGATGGAGAAATGTAAGGGGGAGGTCCTGGATGTGGGGGTAAAAAGAAGAAGCTTGTTTTTTTTAGCATTTAGTAAGAGGAAACGACTAGAGAACCATGTTTCTATGGTATTGAACACTTTTTGGGTGACAGAGATAAGTTCTGGAGTAGAGGATGCTGAGCAGATGAGCGTAGAGTCGTCAGCGTATTGGATGCAGGTTGCTTGAGGGATTATTGTTTGAAGATCATTAATGAAGAGGGAGAAGAGAAGTGGGCCAAGGATAGAGCCTTGTGGAACGCCAATGGAAACAGGCAAAAGAGAAGAGGTGTGGTTATCCCAAAGAACAGCTTGTTTTCTGTTTGTAAGGTAAGATTTAAACCATTTAATGGCTGGGCTATCAAATGAGAGGGATTCAAGAGTATTAAGTAATAAGGGGTGGTTGACCATATCGAATGCTTTGGAGAGGTCAATGAAGAGGGCAGAAGAGAGTAAGTTGTTGTTTCAGTTCTGATTAATAGTATCTACAAAAGAAAGCAGAGCAGTGGTGGTACTGTGATGTGGTCTAAAGCCCTGTTGACAGTTTGCTATTATGTTGTGATGAGAGAGATATTGTACAAGTTGAAAGTGGATACATTTTTCCATAATCTTAGCCAAAGGTGAGAGGAGAGCAATGGGTCTATAGTTAGAGTAGTCAGTTGAGTTTCCACCTTTGTGCAGTGGGATAATATGAGAGACCTTCCAAATGTCAGGGATGATTCCTTCTTTGATTGTCCTATTTATGAGAATAGATATGGGATATGCAATTTCCTTGGCAGCCTTTTGAAGAAAAAAAGAAGGGAGCTTATCAGCAGAAGGGGTACACGGTTTTAGTTTGAGAAGAAGTCTGTGAATGTACGATGTAGAGATAGGTTGTAGTGAAAATTTAAAGGAGGAGTTTGTTAGGTTACTTGGTGGACAGAAGTTGTTGGCATTAAGTTGTTTAGCTAGAGCTTGAATAGTTTCTGTGAAGAAAGAGTTAAAAGCATCTGCAGTCTGTTGTGGGGTATCAGGGTCTGCGTTTAGTGGGGAAGGTGTTTTGGAAGTTCCTGTCAGGCCAGACAGGAGTGTGTGACTCCAACACCTATGGTGCCAAATGTATACCAGTCGTTATGTGTTATACCCATCTACTTGGCTGTCTACATCCATACTGTCAGGCCTGGTACACATGTGGTGCACTAAGTGAATATGTGCATACCTCTGGACTGTACAGGGTGTGTCCGAAGTACCATATAAAGTGGCCAATATCTCTGCTGCACTCCACTGGGCCATTACATGCTAACAGTGGTACTTTACAATGATGTTTGTAGGATGTCTGTCAGTAGCCAATGGCATACATGTTATAAGCAGATGTCAGCACCCACACACACCATGTCTGTGAAGACAATCCCAATGACAGTAGCAACAGGCTAGTAATATACCTGCTATGCATACCTGACATCCCCTTGCACTAAAACATTGTGCCTGTAGGGGTTGGGGTATGGCTACACTCCATGTCCAGGACATATGGTGGAAATATATGTACACATACCAATCCAGATAGCCATATTTAATGACACATGTGTACTACATTGGATTACCACTGTCATGGCAAGCACCCACTATAAATCCCTACAGCATGTGGCCATGGTCCCTTCACGTTTCCTGTGTGACGGACATCCATCCTGTGTGTGGGCATCAGTGATACAGGCAGCAGGTAGCAATACCTCTCACAGGAGAACATGCACACTCAGAGTGGACACATTTGTAGGAGGTTCAGGAACTACAGACAGACTGTGGGTAGAGATGTGTAATGCTTTGCATAGTACTGGTGTTACAGGGTGTGTGTGTGTGTGTGTGTGTGTGTGTGTGTGTGTGTGTGTGTGTGTGTGTGTGTGTGTGTGTGTGTGTGTACATACTAGTGTACCTTGGAATGCTGTCTGTCTGCATAAGTCACTACTGTGGGCCTACCTCTTGCTGGGCAGAGGTATGCATATCATGTGATGTCCGTCCACCACACAAGCCCTGTCTCAGATATGACACTGGTAGTGTGTGTGCTGCATGCTACCTGTACATGGCTATATCCATGTCTATATCTAACCTCAATTCTCTGACTAAGGGTGTGTTGCAGACTATCCTGTAACACCAGCACCTTGCTTGTGTATGGCAACAGTGTTCTACATATATGCCTGTGTTCCAGCCTCTGTCTCCCATTTACATACCAACCTCTGAACATTTGTCATGCTGTCGGGGGTTGTGCTGTAGTGGGCTGTGAGTATATCACACTGCCATTGCAGCCATTAGTACTGCTGTTGTATCCCCTACACATACACTGGGGCTGGGGCCATATATGTGTGGGCATCACTTACGCAACACATGTGCATCCTTATGCACTGCAGAGGCCAGTGTATGTAACAGTGGTATATGGTCTTACATTATTGAGTCTATGTGGGGAGCACTCTAAATGACCTAGGCTGTTACAAATATGGGGGTATCAGGGGTGAGCTGCCACAAGGTATGTGGATGTACAGTACCATATACTCCATCTATATTGCAACTACTAACATGACTTGGGGTACTTTAAGCCTACTGCCCACTGCAATACAGACTGTTCTGTGTGTTATGCCTTGATATGTTCCGGGTACAACCCATTGGATCACACAATGTCTTTACCTCCTACGGAGATTGTACAGAGTGTAGTTAGAGGCTGCTGAACTACATACCTGCAGTACATACTGTTGATTGTGTGGTACCCTGTGGCCCAGTCTGTTGGCACTGTTGTATATTCTGAAGGGCTTGGCTTGTACTGCAACACTTATGAACCTTTCCAGACTACTGTATAAGTGTAACTTTTTCACAGTTGCAGTACTCCATTTATATGGTTGTCATTATTGGAACAGCTATATGATATGGCATATAGGACCATTATGGTACAGAATTAAAGGAGTCCCATTTCTGCAAACCTGTGTGTGGTGTCTGTACTATGACCTTTCTATGGGTATATATTGCAGGCAATGATTGACATTTGCATGTATAGCCCATACAGTGTCCAGTTGTTCAGGTGTTAACAGCAGGCATACTGGCTGTTCCATATTGTGTGCACCTCCTACATACATCTCTGCCTGTACATATATCTATGTGTGTATGTGTAGTCACATGTATATATATATATATATATATATATATATATATATATATATATATATATATATATATATATACACACACATATATCTATGTGTGTATGTGTAGTCACATGTGTGTATATATATATATATATATATATATATATATATATATATATATATATATATATATATACATACGCACATATATATCTATATATATATATATATATATATATATATATATATATATATATATATATATATGTATATGTATATCTGTATCAGCATATATGTGTATGTGTATCTGTATCCTGGGGACATGGACGGCTTCCACATATTACATGTCCTGTGGGAGGTGGACTGTACTTGGTAGTGTATTGCAGGGTGCAGGTGTTTGGCTGTGGGGGATGCCTATTCGTACAAGACGTATAGTGTGTGGGGCCTCTCAACCCCATTAACGGTGCATGTGGACATTGGTGTATTTGTCAATCTGCAATTGCTATCTACAGATGTATGGCCATATATACCTATATAGATATATTAACCTGCTAACAGATATATAGGTATATGTGCATAGATAGCAATATATATGTATATAGAGGTAGTAAAACAACATGTATATACATATATGGTTATGTTGTATCTGTTAAGGTTGCACTATAGTTACACACACGGACATCTAGGTGTTGGTAAACATTCTCTGCACTGTTGCATGACAGGACTGGCTGATATGTTTCTGAAACATTGAATCTCTGTGTACCTGTCATGACTTAGTGGTTTGTCTAGAGTGTGCAGGATCCTTGGTTCGAGCCTTGCCAGAGTTGTTTAATTTGTTGCTGGCCAGAACATGTCCCATTGGATAGAGAGTGATTAAGGCACCATAAAGCAGTTGTAAGCAGATTTGTGTGTACTGCCCAGCAACAAAATAAACAGGTCCTGCAAGACTCATAACCAGGACCCTGCACATCATACACAAAGTAATTTACCACTAAGCCATGGCAGATATGCATAATCATGATGTCTCCACATACATATCATCCAGCCCAGGTATACAACACTACAGGAAATGTATTCCACCATGTAGATGTATTTGTGTGTATATATATATATTCATCATTGAATGGATATAACATATCTATATATGTAGATATAGGTATAGACATATCTACATACATATACATACATATATATATATATATATATATATATATACACACACACACACACACACACACACACACACACACACACACACACACACACACACACACACACACACACATATACACAAGCCAACACATATACATAGATACGCATACAGCCAACGATATATATGTACACATGTCCACATATAGACAGCACTAAGAATGCATATATGTTAGCATATATATGGCTGACCTTTCAAAGGGAGAAATTAGTGTGTCTGGAGGCTGGTAGACCTAAAGTATGTCCCCAACATTGCACAATCCTGCAATACATGCATAGAATGTGCAATGTGTGAATGTCAGTATGCATTCGCTCATTGCAGATTAGGTAATTTGGTTGTGGATGCTACTATAGTGGGGATGGGGAATAATTGCCTATCCCCACTGTAGTGCACACTAGGGGTTTGTATATCACAGTAGGGGGTTGTGGGGGGCCAGGCCCCCCAGAGGGGGGTGCAGGGAGTCATGCACCCTGCCAGTATGATATGTATTACAACCTGCAGTTCAAGTGTCAGCGAAGGTGCCTGCAGAACTGCAGTTCTATTAACTGTGGTGAAGTAAGAAATGATGGGTTAGTCCTTTCTGTTTGCAGAAAGGGCTGTTTAAAGGAATGATTGTCCCCCTGTCAAAGGTGAACACATATATATCAATATAGGCATATATGGACGTACATCTGTAGATGGAACTGGGAACTTAACCACAACATATATGTCCACATGCACCATTGATGGGTTTGAGACCCAAACAGCATACATCTGGCATGGATAGGTATTCCCCCCAGCCAAATATGTCTGGCCTGCAATAAAATACCAGCCTTAGCAGATCCCATAAGCAGGACCCTGCATGACAAGGTCAGTACACGTTAACAGTACTCCATCCCACCTGTAGGATGTAAGGCTGGCATTACTAACATATCATGCAGTACAGTCAAGTGACATGTCATGGTTGGGGGAACCCCCTGGGCAGGTGCAGTAAGTAGCTGGGATCCCTCATACAATCCAATAGCCCTACACCTGACAATGGTTTCACCAATGTTGTCAAAGACATCCACAAACCCACCATGTCAGCTTGGAACTACCACATGGTAGCCTGATGACTATGGTCTGCAGGGACATGGAACATACCATCAATGAACCCATGGCCAATGTCACTGGTTACCTCAACACATGGGACCCTGCCAATGTTGGACTTGTCAAAGGCAGAAAATACAAGTTGAACCCTGTATACCTCCTCATCCCAATCATGACAGGTGTAGATGAGGGTTAGGAGGTGGACAATGCCTATGCACATCATAGCAGGCTTTTGTACACCATCCTGCTTGTAGGAATGTGTGTAGTTGTTACGGGATCTACCTCCGTTCACAGGATATGTTTTCACCAGGACTGCTTGGCATATGCCAACATACCACAGGCACCATCCTGTGGACATACAGTCCTTCACAGGTCATAGATGTGTCAATGTCCTCCTCCACACTGTTGAGGTGTGCAGCACTACAGGGGTTGCTATAACTCATTGGGTGTGGCTGTTGTGGACACAACTGCCATAATTGCAGTTACTATTGCATCTATCCCCCCACATAGCTGTCTGTAATACTGTACAGTGTATGTAATCAGGTTGTTAGTTGTTGTCTACACCATTCACAGTAGCTGAGTGCCTCACACCCTCCTAATGGTAGGGCTATGCCACCGGCATTGGTACACACATGTTACTTAGGTGAGGATCGCAGTGGAGTGGGGAGAGGGACATACACCCTGCTGTTAGCATGTTCAATGCCATCCACATTGCAGACCACATATATACCACTGTGTGGTTGTGCCTATGCTGTCTTGGTGGGATTACATGTGCAACAGATGTGTTACCTGCACGGGGACATACCTCCATGTGTACAGTCCTGTACCTGTACTGCATTCTAACCAAAGGAACTGTGTGTTGTACCCAGCCATGGCATGTGTACCACCCACTACACTCACTGGTGTCCACTGTAGAAGGCCATCTGACACCACTACACCCATCAGCCATGTGGCACATGGACAAACACAACACAATATGAACAGATAATGGTGACAATAATACAACATTGTTAATTAAAGCTGGGATGCATCATGGCTGCAGAGCTACACCTTCCAAGATATGAGCATTTCACTTTACTGCTGACAATATGCTGCATCATTCCGTTGCTACACTGTTGTACAGTCACCCTGTGCATCAGAACCATGTTAGCCTGTCCCTGCATCAATATTACGGATGTCAGGCAGTGGCACACATATCATCATATGCACAGGGTGGGTTGGTTTGTCAGAGGCCTAGGCTGAGTCATACAATTGACAAAATGTGTGTGTGTGAGAGGGCTGAGTATTGTTATAGGCCACTGGTAATGTCCTGTGTGCGGGTATGTGGTTACCCTAGGTTTGTTGTTTATGTGTGTGTGTTTGTATGCACACAGTTCCTCCATGTGGCTGCCCTATACAGTTAATTGTGGGACAGCTGCAGACTGTACCTGGCAGGGTTTGCAGTTCACCATCTCCAGCCATGGACATGTGACCTGTGCCTGGCAGGGGTGCTACAGGCAGTATCAGGTACAGAGCCAGACTGAGTACGGTCCCCCAAGTTTGACAGACATCCACTGGATCCAGGTCCCTCCTGGGACTGGCCAGGGCCAAGTGCATGTGGTCTGCTCTGACAGGATGTGGACAGCCCCCCAACAGTGCTGGAGCTAGTACTGCCACTACGGGAGTGGCTGTGACTGTTTGGATGTCCACGGTGACCTCCAGCTGCTGGTTTTGCTGGCATACAGCCATGTGGCCGTCACAACTGTTGCACCCTGTCCTAATGCATGGACATGACATTTTGGATGAGTTCCAATGTCTCATCCCACCGTCTATCCATGACCTCAGTGTAATTACGGATGGCACCTGCTAGGTCACAGATGCTATCAGTTACAGAGGTGTGATGAGCCCTCTGCACCCTTAGACCCTGCCTGGTGTACTGTTCCATTCATGCCTGTGCCTCCATGACAGTCTGGAACATTCGTGTGGTTGAAATAGGGGTTGCATGTCTGCCAGGTGCATGATGTCCAGCAGTGTCCCTATGAGCACCCCTGCACATCTACCAATGTGATACCCTACCAGTCATCTGGCTATGGCTGCTGTGTCCTGACACACATGCCATAGATACCACACTATCCTGGCCCATGCCAACCATAGGCTGTCCCTCAGCTAGGGCCAATGGTGATGAGGTGAGTAGAGGCAGTGTGATTGTGTGCGTGGATGGTGTGGATATGTGTGGGTTGTCAATTAGTGGCCCAGCTGCAGCCCCTGATGACCCTTCCTGTGTCTCAACACACATGTCTTCATGGTCACTATCTGTATCAGTTACATAAGATTCCCTGAGGGGGGGACCCAGCCCCACCTCACCACCGGTGAGGGGAAAACAGGGTACAGACTGTAAGACCTGTACATCACCGCTAAACAGTAAATACACACACACACACACACACACACACACACACACACACACACACACACACACATACACACACACACGTGTGCAGACATGGCCACACACACAAACATACACACATGTAGTCAACATACATGGCAACCCATACACTACACCAGACAGCATCTACAGACAGCTCCCACAACCCCATAACACACACAATAACAGGCAATGGTGCAGTACAGTATCACACACATACCTGTGAATACACACATATGAGCATGCAGAACATGTGGGGCTGAATAGCAAGCAGTGCAGTTGTAGTAAATCTCCATTACCAACAGTATACATGGCTGTGATGCATGGCTTCTGTTTGTAGGTGATAGCCCTTCCCCTGGAACCCACTGCACCCATTTCCACAGCATTGCTGTGCATCCGTTCAGCACACTAGCATGTACTGTGCACCATACCTCACGGGTGTGCACAACATTGCAGGATGTGTCCCTGTGTGTCAGGTGTGTCTCTATTGCTGCTCACAGCCTCTGTGTGTTCCTGGATCATGTGTGGACATGTGTTTAGTGACTGCTTGATGTGTATTCACATAAGTCATCATCAATGGTGCATGTATGAATGGTAGATTACCATTAGACCAACCACACAGACATTGTACTGTACCTATGGTGAGTGTAGAGATCATTATTGACCATGACTGAGCCCTGGCTGATGTTGCCTGTGGTACACAGAGGTTCATAGGTGAGTGCTGTTCTATTCTTACTGGGGTCTACATATGCCTAGCCACAGGGATTCCCTGCCATGCACCACCCACTAATGTTATTCCCTTGTGCCCCTCTCAGGCTGTGGCACACACGTTACCCAGGGTGTATTCCCCATTCCCCATCCAACTGGCAAGTGTTTCTGTCAAGAGGGCCAATAAGTACCATTGCCTGACATGTATGAGTAGTCCATTCCAGAGTGTGGCAATTCCCCAGGACAGAGCCGTATCCCTCCAGTATGTTCTGTGTAATGTGTTGATTAGGTTTAGGACCTTGGAGCATGTGTTAGCAGAGGGAGTGGAATGTCTTTATATGTTGCATGTTCAACTGCTCTGTGTATGACACAGCTATGTATGCTGGGAAGATGTCAGCTGTGCCTGGGCAATATGCACTGGAGTGTAGCCACAGTTGTCTGAGATGGACTATGTATTGCATGTGTTTGGGGCTGGTAATCCCATTAGTGAGGTGTGTGCTGTGTCAGTGCATATGTACAGCATGCATTATGGGTAGGTGTGTTAGATGTGTACATGGCCTACACCTTAGCTATGACATACACAGTGAATTGCCAAGCATAACCTTAAACCATACTCACCGACATCTGGCCACTGCCTTGCTGGTATCCCAGAGGTACCTACAATGATATGGGATAGAGTTGATGTCAGCGGCCACAGCTGTGGCATTGTTACAGGGTGGCTGCAGTATTACAGTACAACAACAGCTGAAGTCCACAGTGCTACAGTTTATGCATTACTGCTTATCACTACTACACAGCAACATACCCCACATCTCACACATGCATAGTCTACCTGTACAGATGCATACAATACAGTAGTCTACTGATATGCACTGGAACCTTACCTGCATGCTCAATATGTGGTGTGTGAGTAGGTCTGAAGCTCTTGTGGGCGGGCAGGTGTTACCAGGATGATGAGCAGCTCCTCCACTCTGGTGAGGGGGATGGATGTTATGGCCCCCCTATTGTGAGGTAGTCACCCTGCATGGCAACAGCATGACATCGTACTTGCCGGAGCAGGTCACTACAATGGTGGCGGACCTGCTCATAGGTTCGGCTGTGCGACCCCCACCTCATTACCCTGCGGACCACATCAGTCCACATGGCTTTTCTCTCCTACTGGTCCATGCTTGTCCGTGAGAAGAGCAGATTATAGTTGTGGATCATGTTATTGATGATGATCTCCTCCTCAGCGGCACTGTACGCAGGGTTTTTTGGATGTGCCATACTCCCTGGAAGACATAATGATGGAAATATATCTGAGCAACTCATATGTCAAGTTTACCATCATACAATACACATATCAGTCTCCAGTCACTATATCAGCTCCAACATAATGTTCACACTACGCTACTGGCATGTGTCCGGTATGTGTACCACTGGGCCATATATTGTATTGTACAACACCTTCTGCTATGTGGTTATAGACATGCTCCCTGTGGGGACACTAGAGTTGCAGGGCTGTTACAGGGTATTTCAACTTCATAAGTTACCATAAAATACGATGCTAAGTGCTCGAAAGTACCACTAGCCAGCAGAATGAATAAAAATCCACAGTTTATTCACAAACCACACAATAAAAATAAACGCTCTTCTAACACAGGTACCAATTGCGTTTTCGTCTCACTATGTGGGACTTCATCAGATACTGAAAAGTTGTGCTGATACTATTTAAATACTTTAATTGCTTTACAATTGATGTAATTTACCAATTAAAAGCTGATCTTTCATAGTTTAAATTGACAAATCAGCTTCACTTCTTCATGAATATTCATGAGTATTCATGCGTTATTCAAGATCTTCTTAGTGTTGCAAACCTCCGTTCCATAAAAAACTTTTGTAAATGAAATGGAGATTGCGCACCAATGTGTTTCCACTAACATTTCTACTTTAAATTCATATACCAATTCTTATAATAAATAAGCAAATAAATACATAAATACATTTAAAAACCGTCCTTAAAAAATTCATAATTATGACAGCTTCCTTATGCTCTTCTCTAGCCTAATGTAAAAATAGTAAAGTGCATTTAGTGTGTATAAATCTTGTATGTATCATTAAAATATTTCAACTTCATGCCATTGTCACTGCCACTATGTTTCCACATATGCATGTGGTAGGCCTGCTATGTGATTGCTACACATCTGCCATTCTGTAGAATTGGGGATATCAATGCATGCTGTTGGACATGTTCTGGTATTGTGTGGACTATTACAGCCTACAAATGTTCCATGACAGTTACACACCAGTATGTGTAGGGGTTATTTGCCAGGAGGAACACCACTCCAACCTAATGTGCACATGTTACCCATCCACATCACATCCATGGAACCTCATTTTCTACTGCTCCATCACTACCTTCATGTGGAACCACCTCAGGGGATGGTGTCCCTCCCCCATGAAACACACACAGACATGTGTCTGTCACCCAGGTCGGTCACGGGTATTAGGCATAGGGAGGTTCACAGTGACATGGGGTATGTGCTATATCACCTGGAGGCATGCAGTACACATACACACAGTTTGACATGCATGTACCTCCTGCCCAGCACACAGCCCAGGCACCTTTATGTCCATGTAGATGCTGTCATGACTGTCCATAGGTGGCCATCATGTTACTTTTGTTCCCATGTGGGAGCTCAATGGCCTCCACATTCCAAATGTAACTACCCGTCCACAGTGTTTAACCACCACATGTGCCATATACCAGCTCTGTATGCTGTCTTGTTGTCGTTTGTCACCCAACCAGACCTACATACCAATATGTGCCTAATACCCTTCACCAACATATATACCCCACCATCCAGTACAATTGCAATGTGTTCCCATCATGGGTTACACACGTCACTCCACATTCCATCTTGCAGCCATGTACTGGTGTGTAGGTATGTTGTGTATTGATGGGTGATGTTCTCTCACACATGTCATGGCAGGAAAAATGTATTGTCATGTATATATATATATATATATATATATATATATATATATATGTTTATATCTACACACAAAAAAAAACAGAACCAGCAAAACGTAGATCCTGAAAGCAACAATTTATTGTGACAGGTTAAAAAACCTACACATATACAACACTTTTGCAACAGACTGGTTTCGGTAGGATATACACAACCTTCTTCAGTGAAAATAAGCAAAGCAAAAATGTGCCAACATATAAAGAGGTTACTAAGTACCCATTGGTTAATTCAAAAATTATCATTGAGGCCAGGTGGGAATAATCCCCCCAGTTTAATAATCCATTTCTTTTCCTTAGTATTAAGAATTGAATGCCAGCCTGCTTTATTTGTCCTATTCCCTTGTATAATATCAATAGCCATGAATGTAAATAAAACCATTTCTCAAATCTCACCATAACAAAATAGCAGGGGATATCAAAATATTGGAAGAACAATTACGTACTAGAAAGTTAAAAAAATTTCAGAGGGATCAAGGTGATTATCAGGGTTCCAACCCCTTTGCTGTGAATATGGAACAAGTCAGGTTCACCCCGAATTTCAACAGATCCTCTAGGAAAAAAAGACCAAAATCCATTCTCAAAAAATCTGGACACACATCAGGGTCATCAACTGAGGATGCATCCTCATATACAGATAGTGAGCCACAGTCCATTTTGGGTTCACCGGCCCCCAAAAGAACCCCAGGTTCTGTCCCTTTAGGTCAAAGCAACACGGGGGGGGGCAGGAAACACAGAAGGCATTACAAACATTCAGGGGTTATTGAAAATGGTATTGGAAAAATAAATGCTGCTTTTGATAACAATGTTTTGAATCTGTCTGATTTTGTACCTTCTTCTACCCAATTGTCAGTGTTGAATAAAGGCTTATCATTTGTACCTGGGTTCATTATCACTGAAGACAGCATGGCTCAGGATGTTTTTGCTTTCTGTAGATTATTAAATCTGAAATTGTTTTTTGGTGACTCTGATAGTTCTATGAGTGATAAATTCATTTATCACAAATCTAAATTCAACCCACCAATGCATCCCAATGTACTTCAATTTCAGCGCAATATTCTCAAAGATCTACATTTTTCTGGTCAAGGTTTACGTTGGAAAACCAACAATATTTCTTCAGCCGAAAGGCAGGCTATTGTTGAGTTACAGAAAAATGAAAATATTGTAATCATTTCAGCTGACAAAGGGGGTGCCGTGGTTATTTTGAATTGGCTTGACTATGATAAGGAAGCCACCAGACAATTGTCTGATCAAAAGTATTATTCACTTATGACAATTGATCCAACATCCAGGTTTCAGAAACAGATTGAAGACTTTATTCTTTGGGCTAAGGATGAATTTATTATTACAGAGGACATTGCACAACAACTCATTGTCCATGACCCAACTCCACAATATATATACTTCTTACCGAAGACCCACAAAAGTCTTATCAATCCCCCTGGGCGTCCCATTGTGTCTGGTAAAGGGTATATTACAGAACCCCTTTCTTTGTTTCTTACTCAGCATTTGAAACCCCTGTTGAGTCTTGTACGATCATGAATACATGACACCACTATGTTCCTCAACATCATATCTGATAGTCAGTTAGAAGAGGACTGGGTAATGTGCACTTTAGATGTTTGTTCCTTGTATACTAACATTCCCCATAAGTTTGGTCTGGAGGCTTTGTCCTTCTGGTTAGATCAAGCTGGTTTATATCAACCTCTTTTTAATTCCTTTCTGGTTGAACTAGCCACATTTGTTCTAACCAGCAATGTCTTTTTTTATCAAGACAAATGTTACTGGCAGGTCAAGGGAACAGCTATGGGAGCTTCTTTTGCTCCTATTTACACTGACCTTTTTATGGCTTTTGTGGAACATCATATAATTTACAATTCTCAGAACAACATTTTTTTGGAGCACATTGACATTTGGCGCCGCTATCTAGACGATTGCTGGATGGTTTGGAGAGGTGACATACAAGGTTTAATGGATTTCATTTCCTACTTAAATAACAACATTTGGGGTTTGGAATTCACTGTACATTATGATTACAGCAAAATCACTTTTCTGGATGTTGTTATTAGCAAATTGCCTGATTATACATTGTCTACGGAAGTATTCAGGAAACATCCTGAATACAATACTATTTTACATGCTTCCAGTTTTCATCCCCCTCATGTTATACGCAATATCCCCAAGTCACAATTCATTCGCATTAAGCGTATTTGTTCCACTGACAATGCCTTTCAACATCACAGGAGGGATCTTACTGAAAGATTCAGGTCCAGAGGTTATCCAATGGGCCATGTGTCCAGTGCTAGTTACATGACCAACTCTTCCAATAGAAACAACTTTCTCAAGTATCAAAAACATATTTCTGACAAAAGCACTACATTAAGATTCACCACCACCTATGCTAGGAATTCGAACCAATTAATTGACAGCATTAATAACCATTGGAACATCTTACAATATGATTCTGACATTTCCAAATTTATTCCAGACCAATGTCAGTTTTCATTTAGGAAAGGAAAAAACTTAGGGGGTTACTTTAATCATTTTAAGCATGGCAGCAGGCACAATCATATGCAATTCAATCAAACTACACTTTCAGGGGATCCACTCACAGGCTGCTTTCCATGTGGACATTGCACTAACTGTGACAAAATCAATAAATCAAAACAATTTTCCAGTAGGAATTGTTCTCAGGTCTATGACATAAAATTTTTTGCCAACTACAGCAGTGACTGGCTCATTTATCTGGCTAGTTGTCATTGTGGTGCTTTTTATGTTGAACAGACCTCTCGGCCACTTAGAATCAGAATCACAGAGCACATCAGCAATATTAGGACAAATAAGATAACTAATGCTTTATATAAACACTCCTTGGTACATACTACTGCAAAATTTACATTCATGGCTATTGATATTATACAAGGGAATAGGGCAAATAAAGCAGGCTGGCATTCAATTCTTAATACTAAGGAAAATAAATGGATTATTAAACTGGGGGGATTATTCCCACCTGGCCTCAATGATAATTTTTGAATTAACCAATGGGTACTTAGTAACCTCTTTATATGTTGTCACATTTTTGCTTTGCTTATTTTCACTGAAGAAGGTTGTGTATATCCTACCGAAACCGGTCTGTTGCAAAAGTGTTGTATATGTGTAGGTTTTTTAACCTGTCACAATAAATTGTTGCTTTCAGGATCTACATTTTGCTGGTTCTGTTTTTTTTTTTTTTTGCTTTATGTTACATTTGGAACCGGGCAATTGCTCTACATGCAGGAATTCTTTTCATGTTACGCTATATCTACACACACACACACACACACACACACACACACACACACACACACACACGCGCGCGCACACACACACACACACACACATATATATATGTGTGTGTATCTATATAGCTATGTATATATATACATATATATATATATATATATATATATATATATATATATATATATATATATATATATATATATATATATATATACATAACTCTCTCTCTATTTATATATATATATATATATATATATATATATATATATATATATATATATATATATATATATGTCAATATACACACACACATATACCTGTCTGTATATGTATATATATATATATATATATATATAGATATATGTGTGTATATATATATATATATATATATATATATATATATATACATATGTGCATATATGTGTAGATATCATTTTGTGTTGTTTCTATAACTATATATATGTATAACTGTCTGAGGTTCTGTACACATACACAGCTGTGAATATGCATCACACATATATGTATCTGTATGTAGGGTGTGTATGAACATCTGAACCACACTCATGTACCCTCTTTACTTCACAGCTGAACTGTTCTGCCTTGCTGCAACACAGACACGTGTCACATGTGAACACAGACTAACATTATGGGGGTATATATGGTGACATACTTTAGATAAGCATATTATACTGCTATGGCAGTGTGGGAATGCTATGCTACACTCTAACATGACTGTCCTGCAGGTGGTGTGATCTCTCACACATGTGTCTATCATGGTGGTATTAATACCCCCACCAGTCGTTGGCCACAGTAATTTACAGAACACAGATATCATGGGTCACATCCTTGCCATTCATTGCTGGTCTGCACATTTGACAGGTATGTTCCACTGCCCACAGGGACTAATACTACTGTCCAGTGCAGTTGCTGAGCACAACAGCATTACACGAACATGTATTGATGGCACATATACATCCTTTCACAGTATGCATCCTATTATTCTATGCCATATACTGCATGCCAGTAAATGCATATCTGTTTCACATACCTGTTATGTAGTTTCCACTGTAACACAACCCTGAGCTTTGTGAACCTTCTTAACATGTTTTTTTTTTCTCTCTCTCTCTCTCTCTCTCTCTCTCTCTCTCTCTCTCTCTCAGTCTCTCCAGTAGAGTGATTGAGCTGGTTTGAATAGATTGCAGCATGCTTTTGTTGGTATTGCACATGATCAGGTGGTGGCCTCTACACAAGTCAGTGTCCACCAGTTGCTAATTGCATGCAGCCTGCTGTGTAGTACTTCAGATAACCACTGTCATGGCAACCCTGTACTATAAATTGCTGCCTTCTGTGGGCGTTGTCGCTTCACCTTTACAGTATGGAAGACATCATTCCTGTGTGTGGACATTTACAGTATGGAAGACATCCTTCCTGTGTGTGGACATCAATGTTACAGATAGCAGGTAGCAATACCTCTTACAGCAGAACCTGCAGACACAGGCCATATCCATATTTGGGTAAGGTTCCAGACCTAACGACCGCGTGAGTAGTGTTGTTGTGTGCAATGTATCATGCTGTTCTTACAGAGTTTCTGTGTACATGGTGCTATTTCATGGAATGTTGTCTGTCTGCATAGCTCTCAACTGTGGGCCTATCCGTATGATACCAGGGTGATTGGCTGTTAAGTTTTGTCTATGCACCACACAGGTATTGTCCCACATATATCTGTGGCATTCTGTCGGTTGAGTGCTATCAGTACATGGCTTCATCCATTCGTATTTCAATGTTGTTCCCTGCATATGGGTATGCTGCAACAATTCCTGTAACACCAGCAATTTCCGGGGTGTGTAACAGCAATAATGCAAATATGGCCCTATGTTCCTGCCTCTGTCCTCCACATTTATGCCAGTCTTTGTCCAGCTGTGATACAGGAAGGGTTGTTAGGTAATGGCCTATCATTATTTACCACTAGCATTACTGCTATCATCTCAGTCATGTCATGGACTCCCACACCAACCGTTGGGCCATGTCCATATATATGGGGGCAACAGCTGGTGAACACATTTGTGCCCTTGTACATTCCTGAGGTAAGTGTGTGTGGTACACAGTGTTCCTTGCTCTTGTACAGCCTTTTATGGGGGGGGGGTTCTATGCCATTAACCTAGGCTATGGCACCTTTCCAGTGATATAACTGTTAAGACGAGGGTCATTCAGTATGATAGTGAGGTGTTAGGTTAAGCAATGATATGTACAAGATACTGTGACATTAACACAAGTGCTACCTTTCCCCCTAGGGCTTGACTACAGGGTGTAATTGGAGTCTGCTGAACTACATCTGTAATTGTTGATTGTTACATATCCTGAAGGCAAATCCTGTTCCTACTGTTGTACTACTTGCAGGCCTTGGCCTACACAGCATAGTATGGTATATATACACATTGCTTGCATCTACTGTTTTGTGTGGGCCTTGCATTCATGACTGATTACATATTTCCAACCTTGTGCGGTGTCAGTACTGGTATACATTATTGTATAGTACAGGAATACAGGTTATCTGTGTTTGCATACCTGTGTGTCTTGTCAAGTCCTTTGAGTTGTGGGTGGGTATATGTTTAATGTCAGTATTCTCATTTCTGGGAATGGTTGCCACACTACACATTTCACAGGTGCCAGCTGAGGGGCTTGTGGCTGAGGGATATACTTTGCACCCAGTGCTTCCACACTACATCTACATATGTATGGCTACTGATACCTTTAGTGTGTGTATATGTGTATGTACCTATATATATATCTCATATGGCTCTCTCTCTCTCTCTCTCTCTCTCTATATATATATATATATATATATATATATATGTGTGTGTGTGTGTGTATCTATAGATATATACGTCTGTATATATATATATATATATATATATATATATATATATATATATATATATATATACATATACACACACACACACACACACACACACACACACACACACACACACACACACACACACACACACACACACACACGCATATATATATATATATATATATATATATATATATATATATATATATGTGTGTGTGTGTATACATACATATGAACATATGTATGTATCCATATACAAGTGCTGTTTATGATTATTTGTGAGTCATACATTAATATATATATCTACATATAGCTGTCTATCTGTCAACATTTCCAGATATATCTGTCCATATGTCCATGCATGTCCAGCTCATATTATGGCCTGTTCCTCATTCACTTAGCAGTTGTCATGGATGATTGCAGCACTGAAGTCAGTAACTAGTGGCAACACTTTTGTGTTTCAGACTTCATCTCCTTCTACATATGTGTTCTAATAGATATAACTGCGTATCTAGCAACAATTTGGTGTAACAGAGCATTAGTTGACATATATCCCTATTTGTACCCACAGTGTTGTATACTTTGTCCAGACGTCTTGCATTAACAGGTTATGTGGTCTCATAATAATACATTACCTGTACTGTTGACTGATTGTGCTGCAGGGTATGTTTGTGAAAACTTCAGGTTATGTATATCTGCCATGGTTTAGTGGTAAATCACTTTGTGTATTGAGTGCAGGGTTCGAGCCTTGGAGAGGCAGTTTATTTTTTTGCTGAGAATAACAAGGGTCGTTGGCTACAGAGTGATTGAGGCACTCTGAAGCAGTTGTAAGCAAGGTTGTGTGGAGCTACGCAATGCCTACACAGGTTAAGCAATTCAGCAGGTAACTGAGTATAGGAAACTGTAACCAGACTTTAGCAGTGCTTACCCCCGCGCAAACACACTTAAACATGCTTACTACTGCTTATCTGTGCTTAAACCTGCTTACTATTGCCTAAATACATTATGACACTGACACTTCACACGTGCATTTCATGCAGTACTCCACTTCACATTTAAATGTTATTATATAGGTACTGCGGTGGTGGTGCTGCGGTAGCGTTGTTGCCTCACAGTAAGATGTTGTCCTGTTCAATTCTCAGCTAAAGCGTCTTCTGTGTGGAGACATGCGTGAATGGGCGTACCTTCGTTGAAGGTTGTGCGTCAGGCCTGGCAAGTCGGTACGTAAAAATCTACTGCCAATCATTAGCGGACTGGAGTTCTGCTGTGGAGACCCCTAACCGGGAAAAGATGAAAGATACAACGTACAACATATAGGCTTTATGGCAAAAAGATGTACAAATATGTTCATATACAGCTTTCACATGGAAAATGATATGTGCTGCAGTAGGACTCGAACCGGGAATGCCTATTTGTTAGTTGGGTTCTGTAACCACTGCACTATTGCTGTGCTGCTTCATTTGCATATATACCTATATACCCATGGATCCTAGCTCCCCAAACCCCCACCCCAACATATCACTGACACATCAGTCGTCCATTCTCCAGTTGGAAACACGGTGTATCCACACCACTACACATTGGCCACTCCCTACTCCTTTGGATGCATCCCATGGGTTGACTCAATCCAAGTATTCTCAGACATCCCAACCTTTTAGTCCACAAACATTGGTGACATGAGTGATTACTAGGACACTATTCCCAATGTTTGGGTTGTCTTACCTGAGACACACATGTCTTTATTTCAAGGTTAGATTCTATACTTCATTACTTCATTACTCCCATTAACAAAACACTAAAATAAATTGATAATTATGACTATATGATAACGCCCATATTACACATGTAAACCAATGATGTACGAGTTTGGCAACATTATATTACAAAAAGGACTGGTGTAGTGATTGGCACTGATGTAGCCGGCAAATCACAGGAATGATTCAAATATTTCATAATGGGAAAGTCCTCACATTTTAATCTTTTGAAAACAACACTAACTTCGAACCTGAATACACAACTCTGAATTATTGCAGATTCGTCCCTTCCCTCTATCTTCTCATAACTCTAATACTATAGTACTGCAATATACAATGGAAACAAAACAACAGCTTATTTTGCCTTGGATGTTTATATCCCAGCAGAATTGTGGAAATGTCGCAAAGACATTATATATATATATATATATATATATATATATATATATATATATATATATGACAACCATTTCATGACAGTCTAAGTAAGGCCTGAACTGTTGCAAAGGCCATGCATTTGGCATGGAATTGAGTCGGGATATATAAGCCACAGTGCAGAGAAGGAGGTCACTGTCTTTTCTGTCTGGACTATGAATAAATGTTTATTTAACATCTGTTAACCAAGTATGCAGCCTGTTCCAATGAGTCAAGACTCCATTCAGTTATGACTTGAGCCTTAGAGGTCAAACAACACAACTAAGCATACATGAGAATCATACCTCTCGACCTCTTAATGTAAGAAGTCTAGCAAAAGCTTAATATAATTGTGGGTGGGGGTCAAAGATCGGGACATATTGGGATCAATTCAATAGCTGTGCTTGACAGAGGCCCAGTAAATTGATCAATGGGGTGGCATGAGCTGACACACCTTGCCTAGGCTTATAAATGCCCTTTGGCAGATAGCCTAGTACCTACCTATGAACCTATTACATGTATGGTTATGCACAACCTATTATTCTATCTACTGTCGAGGTTTGTAAGGGCAATTTCATGTTATTTATGTATGCAAAAGGAATGAATGTGGTACAGGGAATGTACTTCTACATATAGATGTATGTATGTGTGCATGCATATATACGTATAACAAACTCTCTGACCTCCATGAGGTGGTCCAATTAAAACCGGGCCATCCAACCCTGACATGCCTGGATCCATATTTCATACCCATGCTTCCTCCACTCCACCCAAGTTCCACATACAAACAAACCACCCATTCTCCAGTTGCTATACTAGCCATAACACACCTCCACACATTACTATCTCCCCAGCACTAGAGACCCTACACGTATGTTGTCTCCACTCATGTGTCATCAGGCTCTCCATACCTTTTAGTCCTTGAACATACCTGCCCTGGCTTGTGTACTGATCGGAAGTCCAAACAACCCGCAATTTTTGGGTAGTCCCACCAGGGACTACCCTGTAATTGTTTGTAAGTTAGACTTAGCAGGAGGACAATGTTACTCTCACTGATAGTATCCTGCCTGTGGTTTGAGAAGCAATGATTTGCTCACCCCTGCCCAGCTTGTTATGACATAAGATGACAGCACAAGATAATACAGGCGTTGCTGTTGTTTTCCTTCTCATTCTTTTTGTATGCTTTATTTTCATGACATTCATTCTTCATATATATGTATGTATATATATATATATATATATATATATATATATATATATATATATATATATATATATATATATATATGTATGTATATATATATATATATATATATATATATATATATATATATATATATATATATATTATATCTGTACATACACACGCACATACATCTACATAATTATATACATTTCCTATACTGTTGGATGCCTGTACTGGATGATGTGTTTGTGATCACAGCAGCTGAATGTGTATCCACCGTGGCTTACTGGAACTCACGTCAACTACAATGTGCAGGGTCGGGGGTTTGCAACCTGGCAGTGCAGATTATTTTATTAATGGCCATGACAACAGCTGTTGGCTACAGGGTGACTAAGGCACTTTAGAACATTTGTAGGCAGGTATGCACTTGTTTGCATGAAGCACAGCATTACTAACCTCTGGTTGCAGCGTCTTGTACTCAGTTAGCCTCTACAGTGCCTCAACAGTGTGGTACATGCATACTGGCAGCCAAACAGGCTCTCACCCACTTGCTCTCACATACACACACGCAACGTCGTGCATTTTGTTCACATCTGTCAACTGGGACAGTCGGACTGTATGCTTGTCTGTTGTCAGCAGTGGCCCATGGTGTAGAGCTCTACATTGACCCCAGCTATGTATCACAATTAATACTGGGGTGTTCACATTCATAGAGGGTAACAGACATAACATAGCTACGTCCCCCATTATTCATGCTTAGTTTACATTGAACTGTCGGTATTATCCATGCTTAGGTCAGGTTTACATGTCAGGTATGACTGTTGATAAAGGTCGGTTTAAGGTGAGGTAGGATTCCTGTTTCACAGGCTTAGGTAGGTTACATGCAGGTATTCGGAGTAGTTGTAGTTATTCCATACCTATGTGGTACAGTAGAGGTGAATAGCTAGGAAGTAGGCAGGTAGGTAGTGCGGGTGACATTCTAACTGTATAGTAGCCCGTAGGTATAATCGGATGGGGGAAATAGAGAAAGTATGTTGTATGATGGAATTTGTATGTGAGGCAGGACAGGAGGTGTCAGTATCACTAGTTGATGTAGTGGTATAGAGTGTGAGGAGGGGGCAAGGTGGTGAGCCTGTGCTGCTCCAGGTGTGCTTGTGGTGTTCCTTCATGTGTTAGTTACATGTGTCCTGTGGGACAGCTGTGATACTACATGTGGGCTGGGGTTCCAGATGCTGGCAATATAGTGGGGGAAGAGGTTCTCACCTACGTGTACCCATAGACATTAATAGAAATGGAACAGGGGCTGATAGGTATTTGGTGTGCATGCGGCACAAAGGGGGGTGTTAGTAGGGGTATTATCCAGGGATGTGCAGGATGGCTGCAGGGAAGGTCCTTAGCTGGCCATGATGTCTATGACAACAGCTGTGCATATGCACTGCATTTGGTGTTTGCGTCAGACACTCACACCCCTGGGTGGGGTGAGGACTACAATAATACCTGATATGCCTATTATATCGGTGCCTACAATGGGGTGTTGCAACCATGCGTTCGTAGGTGTTGTGTAGAGGGTTATGCAACAACGCATAAGGTTATACCGTATTTAGTCATGTAAACTGGACTGCGCTGTGGTAAGACCTATATCGGGAATGGCTGCCCGTTAGTTATGAGCATGCATGTCAACTGTACAGAATCCGTGGCCTGTCCAGAGTTTGCTTCATACTATTGGTGTGTTCCTCTTACAATATGCACCTGTCTGGCAAATTCCTGGGAACTGACGCCATTAAATACAGACAAGTAATCGGGTTTAGGACCCCACATCCTTCAACTGAGTCATGCTAATGCATAACCTATTATTCTATCAGCTTTCTAAGGTTGTAATTGGAATATGTGCTTTCTGTCCCTATTTGTTCCCCCAATGGTTTAGGTTCTTTCCAGTGGTTTTGCTCTTAGAGGTTGAGAGGTATGGGTGTAAGCTCTGCCCAATCCGCAATATTCCACACATCCCCGGGGCAGTCCTAATACAACTGTGCCAGCCAACACCTGCACGCCTAGGCCCATAATTGCATACCCATAGTTCCCCCACCTGCCCCTCCTCTACAGCATTCATCCTTACTGTGGGTGCAGATGGGGGTCTAACCACACCACTACACACTGCCCACTCTCCACTTGTCAGGACCCATGTCGTATGTTGTGTCGACCCATGGGTCATCAGGCTTGCACAACCTACTGGTCCATGTACATTTACAGCCTGGTTAGATGAATCATTACAGGGACTGACTCTGATGATCATTAATTTTTGGGGTGTCCCACAAGGGACATTGATGTCTTTGTTTCAAGATTAGATTTGGCAGGTCTCTCTCACTGGTAGTATCCTGCCTGTGGTCTGGGAAGCAGTGGTGTGTTTACTTGTATGGTGTGTTTTTATTCTTCACCTGTCTAGGTGGGGATGGTTGATGCTATGTGTTGCACGTTTGTTGATTGGACCCCTCACCCCCATTTGCACGGCCTGTGAACATATGTAATTCATGACTGCTGTATCATATCCTAGCTATTTACATGCGTATATTTAGACACACACACACACACACACACACACACACACACACACACACACACACACACACACACACACACACACACACACACACACACACACACACACACACACACATATATATATATATATATATATATATATATATACATTACTATATACAGATATATCTGTATATGTATGCATGCATGTATATATTTATATATTGCTGTCTATATATATCTAACAACATATGGGTGTATGGGTGTCTGCATATGTATATATCTATATGTGGGTATGTATATGTATTTTGTCTCTGTATGTATACATTTGTACTATGGAGAGGGAGAGGAATATCTCCAGGTAGCTATGGGTAGATATACACACACATTCCTCTACATATATACATCTACATCTGGTTATTCCGGTCTTTGCCATATAGATTAGACTTGGCTGCAGTGGGACTCGTAATGGGTGTGGCTGCTCGTTGGGCGATGCCTCTGACCAATGAATACTTTTACTCACATCCCTGGGGCTGTCCGTATAGACCCACATCAGCCAAAACCTGCACACCTAGACCCATAACGAGCTACTCATAGTTCCCCACCCACACCTCCTCTACAGCACCCATCCTTACTCTGGGTGCAGGTCGGGTCTGAACACACCACTACACGCTACCCACTCTCCACTTCACAGGACCCATGTCATACGTTGTCTCAACCCATGGGTCATCAGGCTTTCCCACACTTGTATTCCAGTTATGTACACACCCCAGCCAAAATGGTCGGCGCATCGGCTTCCTTTGGTTTTATGTCAATTTTTGGGGTGTCTCGCAAGGGACGCTCCTGTCTGTGTTCCAAGATTAGATTTCATGGGTGCACTCTGTACCCCCCTGGATGTATCCTGCCTATGGTCTGGGGAACAGTGGACTATTTACATTGTTTGTGGGTTTGTGTGTATGTTTCCTCTGTCCGGCTGGGGGGGAGGTCATGCCGTGTTACATGTTTCTTGCTTGGGCCCCTCACTTCCATTGGCATAGCCTGTGAACATATGTCATTCTTGTGTGCTGTTTCCTATCATAGCTGTATATCTGTGTATATCTACGCACACACACACCTATATATATATATATATATATATATATATATATATATATATATATATATATATACATACATACATATATATATATATATATATATATATATTCGCATACATACATATATATATATATATATATATATGTATACATATTGCTGTATGTACATATATATATATATATATATATATATATATATATATATATATATATATATAAATCCATGTGGGTGTATGGGATTTATGGCCTTAATCTTGCTTATCAATTGCTATGATGGCTTAGTGGTTAACCCCTGTGACTATAGTGTACAGGGTCCTGGGTCTGAGCTTTGCCGAGGCAGTTTATTTTGTTGCTGGGCAGAACTTGGGCCGTTGGATCCAGAGTGATTAAGGCACTTTACAGCAGTTGTAAGCAGCTTTGCACAGGTTTGTGCAATGGTAAGCACTGCTAACCTCCAGTTACAGTTTCTTACATTCATTAGCTTCTACATTGCTTACTCTGTGTGGGCAATGCTTACCCCTGCACAAGCACACTTGGACACGCTTACCGCTGCTTATTTGTGCTTAGACCGGCATACATGTGCCTTATTCATTATGACACTAACACTTCACATGTGCATTTCATGCAGTACTCTAGTTCACATTTAATTGTTATTCTGTAGGTTATATGGCAAAATGATGTAAAATTATGTTCATATACAAATTTCCCATGGAAAATGATTTGTGCTGCTGTGGTACTCGATCTGGGAATGCCTGTTCATTAGGCGGATGCTCTAATCACTCCACTATTGCTGTGCTGCTTCATTTGCATATATATTCCTTGTTATCCTCTTCAGCATTTTCGGCTGCTTTAACCATAGCTAGGTGATGGGCAAACCTGTGCACCTATGGTTAGCTGTACTCTGGGTTTTATAACACATCAATATTAGGGATTCTTCATTTTATTTGACTGTATTGATGCAGTTGAACACATGGGGACTGTTGGTGGGGATATGTGGACATGTGAGCTTTCCTGCTCATTTATTTACACATTCTTCTGTTTTGCTTTGCAGGGGCTTGTTTATTCTGTGAGCTCTGCTCTCAGATACTCCCCCTGCACTCATCCATGCTCAGTGTAGCATTTGGAGTTCAGGCAACGTGCCTTCATTAATATGCATGGCACGCTGCCGTCCTCCTCTTCAACTGCCGTTTCCGTGCAGGACTAGATTAGTCCTGCATGGAAGATTAGTAAATCCAGGGGGAAGTCTTTTGAGTTTAACTCTTAAAACACTAAAACATCTGTAGCACCTCAGCAAAAATCCTTCACAACAGATAAGCATCACACAACCAACAATACTATTTAAAGAATTTAAATAATTAAAAAGCCAATAAAATATAACATGTAATCAATCAAGTAACATAATTAAAGACTCATTACAACAAAACACTTTTTGAAGTACATTCTTTCCCTGGGATTCAGCAAGCTCTGCAAGGCATACAGGAATAGTGCAGGAGCTGCTGGAGGCAATATGGCCGCCGAGAGATCCAGGAACAAGCTCCCAGGATGTGCACAAGCACTCCTGCATTATTACTGCACAGACACAGCTCTTGTATGCAAATTCCTCCATTTCAGGTAAAAACCATGCAAATGAGGTGAATTTGCAATCGAGAAAGCTGACAGCTGGCCTTGCAGGACTAGTGCAATCTGTAGAAATGTACTCGGTTACTAACCGAGTACATTTCTGCAAACTACAAAACGGAGCCATGACAGATCCAAATAAAGGGTGAAGTGTAAAGCATGCCAATGGCCAAATATATGGCCATTGGCATGGAAAACAGTTGTAAAAAATAAAAAAGATAACTTTTATTTTTTGGAGGCCAATTCTGGCCATTTAAGCGTAGGGAAATGGGATTGGCCCGAAAATAAAAAAAAACCCTTGAAAAAAGCATTCTATCCAAAATCACAATTTTGCCATTATACTCAATGGCAGGCAGAAGATAACATGGTCAGTGAATAGTGGTTGCTAAGGGGGAAGGCTCAGTGTCAGACTTGTAACTAGGCATTAGCAGGTAATCCGACGCAAATGAGGGGAATGATACTGAATCCCAGATTCCCCCTCATGGCTAGCCTGCACCCAACTGTGTAGGTGCAGGAAGACCATGGTGCAAGCCTAAGAGCTAGCTGACATCATAGAGGGGTGTGTCAGGCATACTCTAAGCTTATTGGAGCCCAGTGGCTTGGGTTTGCCCTTAGCTTAGCAGAGCTAAGCAAGGGTGGGGGGGGGTGTCTGAAGCTGCCAAGCACCCTATACATTGCCTAAGCGAGTGTGCACTCCGCACACCGTGTTTTAAAGGGAAAAAAAAGTAAACCAGGAAATAGCAGCTCCGTGCATATCTGAGCACTGTGTTTGCACAACGAGCCCCTGGGCTTAAACAGGAAGGCAATGGGAAGGGAAAACAGCAGTAGGAAGGCAATCAAGGAGAACTAGCATAGCTGGCATGTGAAATGTATCAGACTCAGCCAATTACACAGGAAGTAGCCCAGTACACTACTATAAACTATGCAAACACCTTTCCCTCTGTTTTTTCTCATAAACTCTACACCACTGGTGTACACAAGCAGGAAAATTTTACCAAACAAAAGCAACAAAATGATAGGGGCTGCAGCAGCTATCATAAATCAACATGTGGAAAAGACTGAGAGTGGTGAGGATGAGAATGCTGATGACCAACCCACATTGAGAAGAGTGTACAAACCCAGGGTAATCTACCATGGGCTACATGAGCTGGAGATAGTGGAGCACTATAGGGTGGACAGGGACCTCCTACAGCAAATTGTTGAGCTGTGCCAGCCACGCCTCACACACAGAACCAACAAAGGGGATCCCATCCCAGTGGATACCAAGGTATGTGTAGGCCTAAGAATACTAGCCACAGGTACCTTCCAATGGCCAACTGGGGATATCATGGGGATCTCACAGGCATCAGCACCCAGGGTACTCCATCAGTTCCTGGATGCCATGTCAGCACATGCCGGTGAGCACGTATTTTTCCACAACAGCTGTGAGGTGTTGACCAGCAATATGCTCTCTTCCACCAAATAGTAGAATACCCTGAGGTAGTGGGTGCTATAGACTGCACACACATATGCATCAAAGCACCACCCGGTAAAGTGGGGTAGAGTCTACATCAACCGCAAGGGCTTCCCCTCCATCAACTGCCAGGTCATGTGCAATGCCCAGGGCATTATAATGAATGTGTGTGCTGAGTGCTCTGGAAGCTATCACAACTCCCACATCTGGCATATGATGCAACTGTACCAGAGATTTGCCAATGGGGACATCCCTTACGGCCACATAGTGGGGGATGCTGGTTATGCACTGGAGCCATGGCTGATGACACCCATCAGAAATGCACACACACCCGAACAAGAATTCCATAATGAGGCACACGTACAGACCAGAATCATAATAGAGCATGTGTTTGGGATGCTCAAGTCACAGTTCCAGTGCCTGGACATATCCAGTGGAGTCTAGCAGTACTCACCAGCTACATGTTCCCAAATTGTCATCGTATGTGCCATGCTACACAATATGATCCTGCAGAAACATATGCAGTAGAAACAGCATAGGGCGGGGCTACACAGTCCCCCACCATTGCCAAGGTCTGCACAGGCACAGAGTGACTTGTAAGAGGAACAACCTGAGCCTGCTCTAGTAGGTAGAAGGAGGTGTGCCCAGTATGCCCAGGCCATGGCAAAGAGGCAATGCATAGCACATACACTGACATGGTAGGAACCCAGGGAATGACACCTCTCTCAGACTCACACATAAAGTAAAAGGGATGCCAACCATGACACTACCTGTGCTTAACCATGTATAGGGAGTGTACTATGTGCATCTGACATAGTCAGCCCTCCAGCACCATCCTCAATACTGGCAAAGCCACAAGGTAAGTCACTCTCCCTTTCAATTGCCAAATGGAGTAGTATGTTTGTTACTTGTATCTATGGTATGGGTGTGAGCATGCAAGGGAATCGGGTGGCTGAATGGGCTGCCAGCAGATAGTAGACACCTATAGTGGCAGCATGAAATCTGTAACAAATACTGGTGTCACCATAGTAGCCAGTACTAGACAAGGTAACAAAACTCACTGCAGGAAATGTGATGGGCCAAATGTGTGTCCATAGGACACACACATGTCAGTCAGGGAGGCTCACATACCCAACAACAGTCTCAGCCAGCAGGACAGGCATAGACAAACATAAACAAAGGCTGTGCTAAAGCCTCTGATTGATGGCTATGGAGAACATCCCCCCTCCAGACCTATACTGACAGACTACAACAGGTCAGGCAGTGAGATGTTAGTTCTGAAGGGTAAGAAGTCTGAAACTGAAATGTAGGTCAATCAAACCTAAGAACTGTAGTACACTGATATGCCTTTAATCATCATGATAGGTCAGAATATAGAATGAAATGGAGTACCTGAAATACCAGTACAGTCATAGCAAATATGTACAAGTGTCAGGTGTGCCCCCCCCCACACAATACTATGTAGAAATGTAGTAACATGTATGTGTAGGTATAATAACAGTGGAGCACAGATTACCTGAGCCGGCCAAAGTAGCAGGATAGATTGTAGCATGTGTACAATATGCAGGGCTGCATGTGTTTGGTTGGTGTGTGCTGTATATTGTGTGAGAGAGGTCAGTATGTAGGCATGGTGAGGTTTGTCCTGGTGGCCATTGGCCAGTACTGCCAATGACAGGGCCAGGTTCTCACACCTGCAGTGCCAAACACAATGCATCCCAGCAAAATGCATTCCAGCAGTAAGCCATAGTAAATGTTTGGATGTAACATCTGTCACAATCTAAAAGATGGACATGGCATGAATTTGGGCCCAGACATAGAAATAGAACACAGATGGAAGTACCCCAGACAAACAGTGTATAATATGTTACTGTCAAATGGACACACCTTTGGAACTGTACATACAGGTTAGCAGCACATTAGTTGGGTTTGTAGAATGGAATACTGATGTCATCTGGCCAAACACTGGCAGACCACAAGGGTCACAGGTCTAAAGTATTGAGAAACTGCGGATGTCCCTACACAAGCCAGCATAAGGGGAATGCCTCATGCATAGTCAGATGCAAGTAGTGTCCATAGCACACATGCATGCAGCTCACCCCACCATCACCCAGAGGTACCTCACAGGTCTTATCCCTGCTGTTGGGAATGAGTACAATATGACCCCACCTCTGTATGGCAATAGCCAGAGAATGCAGCATGCAGAAGAGGTGTCCCATGCAGGTGTGTCCCTAGCTGTAAGCAGCACCCTGCCAGCATCCACACCACTGAATCAATAGTGACACAAAGTATTGGCATTAACACCTTGCACGCCTACCCTGTCACCCCAAGGGAATATAGCGTCTTGCATTCTGAGACTGTAGGAGTGACACAATGCAACAGCCTGCTATAGCTGGCCTGCATCACTACCAAATGCCCTGCAGACCTCTCCAAAGGTCTGTGTCTCACCCATACTGCCAATGTATGTTATGTCATGAACTCCCAAATAACAACATAACACAGTCCACAGAACCCAAATGCAAGGCCATGTGGGCAAATCCCAATAACATGTCCACCATGTCCTACTGCATGAACTGTAGACCAACACCAAATTACTGCTGGGATGAGGTGATAACTATAGGGAACTTAGACAAAATGTTTGCATAATGTTTGGAAGAGGATACAATAATAGATGGGGGGTAGTAGCATGGACAGCACAGAGTGTGTGAAGTCTGAAACACAGCCATGTGCACATACTATCCCTGCCTGCAAACACAGGAATGGGTGGCTACAAACCTGCTCGTAAAACACAATGTGAAGGGGTAATGTCCAGAATTATGACTCCTGCCTCTGGGTAACCTGTGTGAATCTGTACAGCTGTGAGGTATGGCCACAGCAGGATATGGACATACTGTCACGTCAATGGATGTACAAGCATGGGATCCTCAGCCACCAATGTACCAAGGTGCTGAACCATTTGCACTGACCCATCAGCAAATATCTGCAGCTTCCCCTCCAGAATGGCATGATTGTGCAAGAATATGTAGGTTGCAGACCACAATACTGGACACAGCTGCATTCACCCTGTGTTCCCCAGGACATTACTGCAAGCAAATATGTATACCTGACAGTACTTGACATTAAATATCACAATGTAAAACAGTACATATGTCTGAATATCTCTGCTAAGACCAAGACCATGTAGCAGAAACAGCACAGACATAATTACCTACAGTAACCCACTATCCTTTGCCCATTTTGACCCCATATTGTCAACTGATCTACAGATATCTCAGAGAAACAGGCTGCTAGCTATAGGTGTAGAACACAAAAGCCTGCACTAGAGTACAACCTACCTGGAATGGATTCACATATTCAATACAGAAGGTCATATTGGGCATGCTCCCACACTTAGAGAAACGAAGCCCATGCCTGACAACAAAATACTGAAAGGTCATACTGGGCATGCTCCCACACTTAACAGAAATGAAGCCCATGTCTGGCAACAACAGTGGACTATACATATCTGACAGTCACAGATGTTTGTGCACACACTCCTCATTACACACCAGTCATGCTTTGTACACACATTGGATAGGAATACACATATATCCAAGGACAACACACTATAATAGGCCAAAATTACACATGCACAGATGTGTGGAAGAGAGTGACAGTGACAAAGAGCCTCTCATCATGAGACCTGTCCCATCTTGCACACATCCAATTGGCTAAAACCACATGATGTGCAAATGTCAATCACTGTAGACATTTGCCTCTGGTATCCCTCAGCACTATAATGTCTGTGATGCTTGTGATAACTGTGCAACATGACTGTACAAGTCAGTAGTCATCTAACAGTTGTATACACATACCTGTGAAATATAAACTTGTGTGTGCCTGAGTGTTGTGTGTCTGCTTCCATAGGTTCATAGGTTCATACTAGGCTATCTGCCCTAGGGCATTTATAAGCCTAGCCAGAATGTGTTTGGCTTTCGCCACCCATTTTAAATTTATTTTGCTATGCCCTTTTTCGAGGTTAGTATACTGTGCCTCTGTCTAACAGTGACACAGAAGTGATACCCGGGGTAAACCTACGATCTCCCATCCACTCATCAAGATTCCTCTTGAAGAGAGTCAATGAGGGACTCTGCCTAACCTGGACTGGGATTTTATTCCAGAGTGAAGGGAGCCTCTGGGTTATGAATCTGTCCCTCCAGCATGTCCTATTTATTTCAGTGCTGAGGTTCAAGTCTCTTGAGTGCGTAGCTCGATGGGATTTGGATTTTCTGAGGTGCAGCATGTCCATTAATTCCAGGTTGGACATGGCTTTGTATGTCAGGCACAGATCGCCTCTGAACAGGCAGTATGCCACTGAGTAGAGCTGGAGTTTCTTTAACAGGGCAGCATATGGCATCTGTTTGAGCCCTTTGATCCTCTCGGTGAGGTACTTTTTGGGTCTTTCCAGTTGCTGCAGGTGTGTGGTAAGGTACATCCCAAAAGGGGCATTGTACTCAATTATGGGCCTGATGAGGGATGAGTAAAGAGGCACGATGACCTCCCCTGATCTAGATGTGAATCCCTTCATGATTAGGTGGGCTATATAAAACGTTTTTCTAACCACTTTGGCCACGTGATTGTCAAATGAGAGATTGCTATCAACTTGGGTCCCCAGGTCCCTAATTACTTCTTCTGTACTTAATGGATTACCACCTATGTGGTAATTTGTGGGCACTTTGTTTTTGCCAAAGGGGATGACTATACACTTTTTGCATTTAGCTTGAAGCCATGGCTCTGGCACCAGTTGTCTGTTTCTATGAGGCCCTTTTGGAGGATGCTTGTGTCAGCTGGAGAGTCGATTATGGCACCCAGTTTGCAGTCATCTGCGAACTTGGTCAGCCACAGTCCTTCCATGTTGGCATGTACCTGAGAAATATATACCAAAGAGAGGTCCCAGGACTGAGCCTTGTGGGACACCACTTGTAACTGGTTTGAGTCTGACATGGCTCCAGCAATTCTAACCATGTGGGTTCTGTCCTTGAGCCAGTTTGCAATCCATCTAGTGACATAGGGGTTTATATTTAAGCTGGTGAGCTTATCTATAATGCCCGAGTGGGGTATTGTATCGAAGGCTTTGCGAGGTCCAGGTAGGCTGTGTGGACCACCTTCCCTCGTCAATGGCCTTGGTGACTGTTTCAAAGAAATCAACCAGGTTTAAGAGGCAGGATCTGCCCTTAACAAAGCTGAACTGGGTAGGATCCAGTGTCTGTAGGTCCCCAATATCTTTATTTATGAGGTCCATGATGATCCTTTCCATAGCTTTGCAGACCAAGCTAGTCAGGCTTATGGGGCGATAGTTTCCAGGATCCGTTGAGGCACCACCTTTATGGAGAGGGACCATTGTTGCTGTACGCCACTCTTTGGGCACATATCCTGTAGTAAGGCTGAGATTGAACAGTAGTTTTATGTTTGGGTTTAGCTCTTCTTGCAGTTCATGTAGAATGCAGCCCAGGACACCGGCTGATCCCATTGATGCTGTGTTTTTTGCTTTGGAGAGGGCGGCTCTTACCTGAGCATCTGAGATGTCAGGGGGGCAGCATTCTGCTGGGATAGATATTTGCCCTTTGGTGGGGAGGAGTTTGCGCTGAACCTGTCAGCTAGGATGTTAGCAATGTCTGTTGGTTCAGTGTATTTTTTGTCATTTTGGACTAATTCTGAGCATATCTGGGAATTACCACCCAGGTTCCTAACATAACTAAAGAAAGCCTTGTGATTATCCTTAGTGTCCTGTGCAATTATTCTCTCAAAGCTGGCCTTAGACAATTTTATGAGTGCCCTTAGTTTTTGCTAATACTGATCAGTGATGCCTTCCCTTTTGGTATTTTGCTCTATCATTTAGTAGCTTCCTCGTTCTATTGTATAGTTTGTTTATGGCTGGGGTCCACCAGACAGGATGTCTGCCTTTGGAGGATTGGGTCTTGGTTTTATTTGGGATCGCATGATCCATGCATTCCTGAAGGTGTTCATAGAATGCATTTATAAAGGATTCTGTGGTCTGGGCCATATTTTCCACAGGCCCGGGGGCTTTGAAGGATTCCACCTCAGTTTTGAGGAGTGTGAAATTTACTTTAGAGAAGTTTTTCACTGTGCGAGCAAGTGCCAGGTAACTTAAGTGCAATGTGTTACAGGTAACTTAAATGCAAAAATGACAAACAGTAACTTTCTTTCAAGTGAAAGAAGGAAATAAGTACAGTAAGCAATGCAGATATCACTAGTGATCCACAGAAGCGCTGAGAAGCCCCGTATTAGGTGGAATTAGCATTCCAGGGAAATAACAAGCAAACAAACAACAAGCATATAAACAAAGCTAGATTCAGCAGGCCTGGATCTAGTCTATGCTACAGCAAACAAGGTGTACCAATTTCAGTAAGATACAGTTCAAATATTCAGGAACTATAAACCTTTAACCAGAAATTCCCAGCTCAGAAGGGCAGAGTCCAGCCTCTTCTCCCACAAGAGTGCAGACCACAAACCTTCTTAATGTAAAATAACTGGCCTGAAGCCCAAGTGCTTAAACCAGAACTAATACACTTTAAGAATAACAGACACTGGGCTCTCAATCAGCAGTTCCCAACTTAGAAGGATGAAAGCTAATTGTCCTGCCACCACAGTGCATGCCACAAACCTTCTTAATGTAAAACAACTGGTCTGAAGCCCAAGTGCTTAATCCAAAAGACTTAGAATGATAGCTACACTTTAATCAAGTTACTACCAAGCAGTAATAAATACAATTGAATACTTTAGAGAATGCCTGGATTAGTGCTCAAGTTACACAAACAAAGCTAGATCCAGCAGGCCCGAATCCAGTCTATTCCAGCAGGCCTGAATCCAGTCTGAATGAGTTATGGCCCATGCACACACACTGCACTCCCCATTGCCCTACTATGGCATGCCTGCTGATGTCTTCCCCTTGAAATACACCTTTGAGGAAGGAGTACCCCTATAAGCTCTGTGGCGTGTGCTATAATTGTGTAATGCTATAATGTGATGTACTAGTTAGGTAGGAGTTCTAATCCTAGACATGGCAACTGTGTGTGTGCATTTGTCTGTGTAGGGATCAATTCTTATGAGGCCATTCACACTCATTACAATTTCAAATGCCTTACTTTGTCAGGGCTGCTGATGTCATTCACTTTGAAATACACCTTTGGGGAAGGAGTAGCCCAGTAGTCTCTGTGGCGCGTCCTATAACTGTGTGATGTACTAGTTACTTGGGAGTTCTAATCGCACACATGGCAACTGTATAACCTTGTGTGTTTGTGTAGAGATTAATGCTTTTGAGGCCATTCATAGTCACTACAACTTCCATTGCCCTACTTTGGCAAGCCTGCTGATGTCATTCACTTTGAAATACACCTTTGGGGAAACAGAATCTCAGTAATCTCTGTGGCACATGCTATAACTGCGTAAGGCTGTAGTGTGATGTACTAGTTAGGAGTTCTAACCCCAGACATGGCAACTGTAAAACATTGTGTGTGTTTGTCTGTGTAGGGATTAATGCTTTTGAGGCCATTCACAGTCACTACAACTTCCATTCCCCTACTTTGGCAAGCCTGCTGATGTCATTCACTTTGAAATACACCTTTGGGGAAGAAGTAGACCAGTAAGCTTTGTGGTGCGTACTATAACTGCGTAATGCTGTAGTGTGATGTACTAGTTAGGTAGAAGTTCTAATCCTGGGTATGGCAACTATCAAATTCTGTATGTGTGTAGGGATCAATGTTTTGTGGCCATTCACAGTCACTAAGCACTCCTAAAAATGGAGAACACCGATATCTGTGCAGTAGCAGAGACCTGATCCAAGGCTCCAGAGAGCACCTCTGCAATACCAGGTACAGCTCTCACCACACCTGTCAGCCACCAAACTAGGACCAAAACAGTAAAGGTGGAGGAGTGTCGATATTCACACCACCAGGCTACTTGCCCAACAGAATGCATCTGAAATACCCCCAGTGCAACTAACACTAGGTCAGACTGCAATCCAAATTGTATAGCTTGCTACAGATCCCCCACCATGCCCCAAGATTCCCACTGCACCTTTCGAAACATACTAGGAAATATTTTGATACAACCAAACACCCTAATACTAGGTGACTTGCACTACCCTGCCATTAACTGGGAAAACTACTTGTGTACCAACAAATTTTGCCCAATGGTTCTTGGAAATATTAATTCCCAATGCTCTAGATCAAGTAACCCATAGTCCCACCAGGGACTCAAATATCCTAGACCTGGTCATTACCAATATGGGAAATCAATGCTCCACACCTATGGTCACCCCATCGGTGGTCAGGTCTGCCCATACAGTAATCACCCTTAACATGCACATCCCTCCCGCACACCCCAGTAAGGAAACCTCTGTAACAAACATCTCCAAAGCCAACGTCATGCTACACATCAGATGTGACTAATGTCATGACACCCATGCAGACGGGAACTGAAAGAATGACTGCTGAATCCTACATGACAGCACTGTATGAGCACATCCACTTGTGCATGAATCATGCCATCCAATATAGAACCAAGACATGCCTCACCAAGAAAAGGAAGCCAATGTGGTGGCCCCTGCCATAAACATACTGTACAACAAAAGGTAGAAACTGTTGCAGAAACTAGGGAATTTCCAGGATGCAAAATACTCTCTTACCAGCCACAGTAAGAAGCTGAGAGCCCTCATAACACCCAACAAAGCTAGTTACAAACATAATATAGCCAAAGATGCCAAAGACAACTGCAAGCTGTTCCATAGCTATGTCAGGAATCTAAATGGCAATGCTCAGATCTGCTCTAAGCTACAACAGGATGGTATTAAATATACTGCTCCCAAGGATATTGCCAATAACTTGGCAGATCGATTCAGTGCCAACTGCACTCCCCTCCCACCCAAAAAGGGCCCATCTTAACACTGAAAGATTGCAAGATTCCAGTAATAATGGCCACATAGGTAAAAACCACACTCTCCAGAGCTAAGACAACAGCAGTCATGGGACCAGTCAACATTCCGGGCTGTGAAATACATGAACTACAAAATGAACTGGCACCACACCTATGTGCCATGTCTAATCATAGCCACAACTCAGGTTTCATGCCCACTGTGTGGCACACAGCTACAGTTATCCTAGTCCACAAAGGAGATCCGCCTTGGATCCTTTGAACTACAGCCCCAGCAGTATGACATGCCTGATCGGCAAGGCTATGGAATGTATTATCATGGAAATTAAAACAAAGACATTGTCAACCTGCAAAAACTGGACCCCAGCCAGGATGGGTTTGTGAAGGGATGATTATGTCACCTGAACCTGGTTGACAACTTTGAATCAGTCTCCAGAGCTGTGGACAAGGGTAAGGTGGTTCACAAAGCATATCTGGACCTTGCCAAGGCCTTTGACACCATCCCCCAGTCTGGAATCATAGATAAATGTACCAAGCTGGCCATTAATCCCTATGTCACCCAATGGGTTGTCAACTGCTATACTTGACAGATCCCACACTGTAAATGTAGGTGACACCAACTCCAGCCCCAGACAAGTGACAGTTGGAGTACCTCAGGGTTCAGTCCTGGTACCACCATTGTTTGGCATCTACTGCTCTGAAGTACAGGCCAACACTAAGGGACTCTGGAAAAGGTCGCAGATGACTGCACACTGGCAGCCAATACTGAATCTCTACATGATGTGGATATTCTACAGAAGGGCCTTACAGAAAGAGATGATTGGTGCCTGAGCCATGGCCTTATGATCAATGTCAAGAAATGTATAGTTATCCCCTTTGGGAAGGGACATGTACCTGTGAAGTACCACACAGGGGGCAGTACACTAAACACCTAAAGTGTGATAAGAGACTTAGGGACACAGGTGGACAGTGGTCTCACATTTGATAACCACATCACCACAACAGTCAGGAAATCCACCTATGTGGCACACCTCATCACTAAGGGCTTTACATCCAGGAAAAAGGAGGCCAGTGTCCCACTGTAGTCATCTCTCAGTAGACCCAGTACATTTTGCAATGGCCCATTAGGCATGTATCTCACAAGACATCTGCAACAACTAGAACGGCTGCAGACATACCTCACTAAAAGAATCTCAGGCCTAAACCAAATGCCCTATGCTGACCATCTGAAAATCATCCAGCTATACTCTGTCACATATCGTTACTCAGAGGCGATCTCTGTTTAATATACAATGCCATGTCAAACCCAGAGCTGTTAGTGCCTCTTTGGGCCTCTTCAAAAGGAACCTGGACGATTGGATGGGACATAGGAAATTGACCCCAGGGATCATGTCAGTTGCCCTGCTAGACAGGGGTCCAGGGAAGTAAATATTGTGGGAAGACATAGCCAGGGAATTGTCATGGCTAGGGATGTATATGCCCTAGGGCCAATAGCCTAGTACCAACCTATGAACCCATGAACCTATGACCTACACTTTCCATTTGCCCAACCTTGGCAAGGCTGCTGATGTCATTCACTTTGAAATACACCGTTGGGGAAGTAGTAGCCCAGTAATCTCTGTGGTGTGTGCTATAACTGAGTAATGCTGTCGTGTGATGTACTAATTAGGTAGGAGTTCTAATTCTAGACATGGCAGTGGTAAAACTTTGTGTGTGTGTTTGTCTGTCTGTGTAGGGATCAATGCTTTTGAGGCCATTCACAGTCACTACAACTTCCATTGCCCTACTCTGACAAGCCTGCTGATGTCATTCACTTTGAAATGCACCTTTGGGGAAAAATAGCCCAGTATGCTTCATGGAGTGTGCTATAACTGTGAAATACTGTAGTGTGATGTACTACTTAGGTAGGAGTTCTAATCCCAGACATGGCAACTGTAAAACTTAGTGTATGTGTTTGTGTAGGGATCAATGTTTTTGAGGCCATTCACAGACACTACACCTTTGGGGAAAAAGTAACCCAGTATTCTCCATGGTGCATGCTATAACTGTGTAATGCTGTAGTGTGATGTATTAGTTAGGTAGGAGTTCTAATCCCAGACATGGCAACTGTGAGACTTTGTGTGTGTATTTGCCATACATATCCTGTGTGGAGGTAGCTGTGAGTGTGTAATAACAGGACTCATTGTGGAGTGGATTTTGCAAATTTCTTATGTGGTAGGCCTATGTCCACCTTAGAAGGATAACAGATGTCAAACAGCAGAGAGGCTGGGGTAGACAATCCATACCCCTACACATGACATCATGGCTTGGAGAACAATATAGGCAAACCTTGTATTACCCAGAGAGCACTCTCCACCCATGTCTCATACACAAACACACTTGGCTAGGCAACAATCACTATGTTGGTAGTTCCCTGCATATTGCCCACAGATAGTACCCGTGGTGTGATTGCAGTGGACTACAGAGGACATGGCACCCTGTCCCATCCCTATAGTAGGCAAATCATTGCATACAGTGCACCTTCACTATGTTCCCCACTGGACGCATGCAACAACTGTAGAGCCAGCAAATGTAACCCACAAATGATATACCATACCTTATACACATTCTCTGTATGGACAGATGCCACTGACACCAGTGAATACCTGTATCACACTGTCAGTGTAGGTGCAGGGTCAACCTGTTGTCCATTGCCAGTTTTCACCACATGAGGTCAGGAATGGCACATCTGTTGGTAACAATCTGTCTACACAACATGCTCCATACACCCCAGGTACACTTCCACATGTCACAGAACATGCATGTGGGATGTGTGCACATCCCAGACACCATCCATGTTATGTAATATAGAACACATACATGGCAAGCATTGCACTGCACTGGCCACCCACAATAATAACCCAGATGACTGCATGGTGAATACAATACCCACCTGTGTGGGCCAATCCAGACACTACATGCCTGAGCCACACTGCAGACCATTGTCATGTGGCCTGATGCCAAGGTATGCCCTTTACCTAGCCTTGTACAGCCTTCTGGCACAGTCAACCCCTATACACATGTGAAGCAATGCACCCATGCATGTCAGTACTGGCAAACCTGTGTGTGTGTGTGTGTGTGTGTGTGTGTGTGTGTGTGTGTGTGTGTGTGTGTGTGTGTGTGTGTGTGTGTGTGTGTGTGTGTGTGTGTGTGTGTGTGGAGTATAATTATCTGCATGCCATTCACACTTGCTACACCTCCCATTAGCCTACTGAAGCATGCCTTCTAATGTCATACCCTTTGCCCATATATCATCCTGATAACCCCTGTAGTGCATGTGATACCTGAGTATTACTGTATTGTGGCAAACTAGCTAGTTAGGAAGTTTAATCCTGACCCTGCCAATTGTGATAATGTGTGTGTGTCTCTAAGAGTGTGTGGCTGTGTTTACCTTGACACCTGTTCTTGTGGACAGGCATGTGTACTACACCTACCTTATCCATCCTTTATCACTGTTGCTGATGTCACTCACTGTCAAATATACCTTTGGATAGCTCATCAACATGTAAGCTCTATGGCACATGCAATAACTGCATAGACATGTAATAGCAATACATAGTCAGGCAAGGGTTTGAAACCCTGTACTGGTAAGTGTGTGACACAAACATGCTTAGGTTTTGCTCTCCCACCCCCTCCCTGTCTTACTTTCTCACTGTCTGTCTCTCTTATGTCCTCTCTGGTGGATGTGGAGAAGTACACCTGCTTTGCTTAGGCAGCAGCTTGTGTTTTATAAGTGATGCTCATGATCAGCTGATGACCTCTGCATGAATTGCAGTCCCCCACTAGCTGATTGCATGTGGAACAACTGTGGTAACATTCCCATATCCAATTGCATGGAAACACACTCTTATAACTAGAAACATCATGTGGGTGTCGGCCCTTTTCATTCACTGTGAGCAGGACTTCATGTCGGTGTTTGGCAAACAGCATCACATATGGTAGTGGGCTATACCTCTAACAACATACACTGTGGAGACAGGCCAACAAACAGGAGGGGGACATTCCAGACATGACTACAGAATGTAAGTGTTGCTCTTCTGCATTTGGAGTAATGTTGGTTTAACGGGGTTTGTGTGGTTATTGCTGGTCTACATGATTTAATACCTGTCATGGCAGTGTTATGTGTTTGAGGAAACTCACACCTGTAGGGTTTTCTGCAGACTGGCCAGTGTTTGGAGTCTTATGTGTCTTGTGTTACTCACAGATTACCCATCTTAGAACTACAGAAGCATAGTCTGAGGATTGCATTCTGTACACATTGACAGCCATGAGAGTTACTGACTTCATATCCCTTATAGGACATATGTCACAACAAACCCTGTTACAACAGTAAATGTATGAGGTTATCACAGCAACATGTCAATATTGGCCCTGTGTTTGTGCCTCCAGCCACAAGTCTGTCAACCTGTCTACATATGTCATGCAGTAAGAGGAGCATATGTTATGTACACCATTATTTATTGACATCATACCTGATAACAAGCCAGTGAGATATCAGACTGCTAGACATGTTATGTATATTAGGGGTAATATTTGAGGACATATCCTGGTCATTCTGTGGTTGTGTGTACAGTAGTGAGGTCTGTGTACTTATGGTGATTGTCAACAGTGTGTGTATTGCGAATATGTACCTTGGCCTGTGTACAGACTGTGGTAGATGTCATTGTTCTTGGTCCTGTTCTATCTGATGTTACATGCTTCACCACTGTATGGTACCCTATTGGCTTACATGTTTGCAGGGCCAAGCACACACATGCCCCATACCGCAGATAGGCATCGGACCACACTGTGTCATGGCCCATTATATGTAGGGTTAGTGTGCGAGGGCAAACTCAGCCACTGGGGATGCACAAGCCAGTGCATTTCTTTGTGCTGGTCCTAAGCCTGGATAAATGGGGAGGGTTGCATCAGGAAGGGCATCCGACGTAAAACTTTGCCAAAACATTCATGTAGACAGCAGTAAATATTTACATATCGGATCAGTCAAGGCCCAGGTTAACAATGACTGTCACCAGTACTGTTAGCCAACAGGTTGCTGGCCGGAAATTGGGCTACTGTTGCTGAAGTGGCAGAATAGGGGGAAGGCATGGCCAAAGGCTGGAAGAGAGGAGAAAGGCTCTGACTGTGCTAGTGAGGGTCGGAACTTTGAATGTTGGCAGTATGACTGGTATAGGGAGAGAGCTAGCCGATATGATGGACAGAAGGAAGGTTGGTATATTGTGTGTGCAAGAGACCAGATGGAAGGGGAGTATGGCTAGGTGTATCAGAGGTGGGTTCAAATTTTTATCATGGTGTGGATGGGAGGAGATATCCTGCAGGAACAGTATGCTAAGAGTATTTTAGAAGTGAAAAGAGTGTTGGATAGACTGATGTTTATGAAGCTGGAAATTGATGGTGTAATGATGAATGTTGTTAGCGCATATGCTCCACAAGTTGGGTGTGCAATGGATGAGAAAGAAAATTTTTGGAGTGAGTTGGATGAAGTGGTGATGACTGTACCCAAGGGTGAGAGAGTGGTGATTGGAGCAGATTTCAATGGGCATGTTGGTGAAGGGAACAGAGAGGGTGAGGAAGTGATGGGTAGGTATGGTGTTAATCAAAGGAATGCAGAAGGTCAGATGGTAGTGGATTTTGTGAAAAGGATGGACATGGTTGCAGTGAATACGTATTTTAACAAGAGGGAGGAGCATAGGGTGACATACAAGAGTGGAAGAAGATGCACACAGGTGGATTATATCATATGTAGGAGGGCCAGTTTGAAGGAGATTGGAGGCTGTAAAGTGGTGGCAGGGGAAAGTGTAGTTAGGCAGCATAGGATGGTGGTTTGTAGGATGACGTTGGTGAGCAAGAAGAGGAGGAGGAGTGTAAGGGCAGCACTAAGGATCAAATGGTGGAAATTGAAAAAGGGTAATTGTGAGGTGGAGTTCAGGGAAGAGTTAAGACATGCACTGGGTGGCAGTGAAAAGTTATCAAATAGCTGGATAACTACAGCAGAGTTAGTAAGGGAGACTGCTAGAAAAGTGCTTGGGATGACATCTGGACAGAGAAAGAACGAAAAGGAGACATGATGGTGGAATGAGAAAGTACAGGAGAGTATACAGAGAAAGAGGTTGGCAAAGAAGAAGTGGGATTGTCAGAGAGATGAAGAAAGTAGACAGAAGTATAAAGAGATGAGGTGAATGGTAAAGAGAGAGGTGGCGAAGGCTAAGGATAAGGCATATAAAGAGCTGTATGAAAGGTTGGACACTAAGGAGGGAGAAAAGGACCTGTACCAACTGGCTAGAGAGAGGGACCGAGCTAGGAAAGATGTGCAGCAGGTAAAGGTGACAAAGAGTGTGTTGAGCAGATGGAAAGAGTACTTTGAGGGGTTGGTGAATAAACAGAATTAGAGGGAGGGAAGGTTGGATGATGTGGGGATAGTGAATGATGAAGTGCAATGGATTAGCAAGGAGGAAGTAAGGATAGCTATGAAGAGGATGAGGAATAGAAAGGCTGTTGGTCCAGATTATATACCTGTGGAAGCATGGAGGTGTTTAGGTGAAATGGCAGTGGAGTTTCTAACCAGATTGTTTAATGAAATCTTGGAAAGTGAGAGGATGCCTGAGGAATGGAGGAAAAAGTGTTTTGGTACCAATTTTTAAGAATAAGTGTAATGTGCAGAGCTGTAGTAACTACAGAGGGATTAAATTGATCAGTCACAGCATGAAGTTATGGGAAAGAGTAGTGGAAGCTAGGTAAAGAAGGGATGTGATGATTAGTAATCAGCAGTATGGTTTCATGCTGGGAAAGAGCACTACAGATGTGATGTTTGCTCTGAGAGTGTTGATGGAGAAGTACAGAGAAGGTCATAAGGAGTTCCATTGTGTTTTTGTAGACTTAGAGAAAGCATATAACAGGGTGACTAGAGAGGAGTTGCGGTATTGTATGAGGAAGTCGGGAGTGTCAGAGAAGTATGTAAGAGTGGTACAGGATATGTACAAAGGTAGTGTGACAGTGGTGAGGTCTGTGGTGGGAGTGACAGATGCATTTAAGGTGGAGGTGAGATTACATCAAGGATCAGCTCTGAGCCCTTTCATATTTGCAATGGTGATGGACAGGTTGACAGACGAGCTCAGACAGGAGTCCCTGTGGTCTATGATGTTTGCAGATGACATTGTGATCTGTAGTGAGAGTAGGGAACAGGTGGAGGAGACCCTAGAGAGATGGAGATATGCTCTAGAGATAAGAGGAATGAAGGTCAGCAGGACTAAGACAGAATATATATGTGTGAATGAGAGGGAGGATAGAGGAATTGTGAGGATGCAAGGAGTAGAGATGGCGAAGGTGGATGAGTTTAAATACTTGGGATCAATCATTCAGAGTAATGGTAAGTGTAGAAGTGAGGTGAAAAAGAGAGTTCAGGCAGGATGGATTGGGTGGAGAAGAGTGTCAGGAGTGATTTGTGACAGACAAGTACCAGTAAGAGTGAAAGGGAAGGTCCATAAGAGGGTAGTGAGACCAGCTATGTTATATGGGTTGAAGACAGTGGCATTGACAAAAAGGCAGGAGTTAGAGCTGGATGTGGCAGAGTTAAAGATGTTAAGATTTGCACTGGGTGTGAGGAGAGTGGACAGGATTAGGAATAAGTATATTAGAGGGTCAGCCCAGGTTGGAAGGTTTGGAGACAAAGCCAGAGAGGCAAGATTACATTGGTTTGGACATGTGCTGAGGAGGGATGCTGAGTATATTGGGAAAAAGATGCTAAGGATGAAGCTACCAGGTAACAGGAAAAAAGGAAGGCCTAAGATAAGGTTTATGGATATGGTAAGAGAGGTCATACAGGTGGATGGTGTGACATAGCAAGATGCAGAGGACAGGAAGAAATGGAAACAGATGATCCACTGTGGGGAACCCTAACAGGAACAGCCAAAACAAGATGATGAGTGTGCAAATGGCACATATGAGGATGACGTTGATCAGACAGTCCAAATACTGTAATATTAAGCTTGCTTACCATATGTGGTTGTGGCTCTGTTCACATTGGTTCACACAGGTGTCTATTACTCTGTGCTGTAACATGCCTGTAGAACCTGATATATTTGCAGGTACATGTGTATAACCCCTTAAGAAATGGAGGCCAGTGTTCTGGCAGTCTGCCTGTAGTTTGCACAGTGCTTTGTTACATGCCTAGCAGCTTAGTGTAATTACCCAGTGTGATGTTATGTCCAGATACTTTCCAGATGTACTGCTGCCGGGCCACCATAACTGTCATGCATTTCTGACAAAGCAGTGGGATGTTTTACAGATGTATGTCACTAAGCAGTGGGTAGTATGTGGACATGTGACCTCTGCACCACCAGTTATTATGTGTCAGGACAGACAGGAGTGTGTGAATGCATAAATTGTGTGGACATATGTAGTCCAGTATTTATGTGATATACCCATTTACATGGCTGTTAACATCCACATTGTCAGGGTTGGTCCACATGTCTTGCACTAAGGGGATCTGTGTATACCACTGGATTGACCAGAGTGTGTCAGACTGGCCACATTTATTGGTCATATCTCTGCTGTAGTCAACAGGATCATTACTGTGATATCAGTAGTACTGCACTATGATGACCTTAGGATGTCTGTCAGTTACTGATGGCGTACATGTCAATAGCAGATCTGACCTCCCACACACAACATTTCTGTTAAGACAATCTCTGTTACAATATCAATAGTCTACATATATACCTGCAATGCATACATGACATCCCCTTGCACTAAGAGGTTGAGGCTACTGGTGCTGAGGTATGACTCCACTCCATGTTCTGGACATATGGTAAACATGTATGATATATATATATATATATATATATATATATATATATATATATATATATATATATATATATATATATTCTATATATATATATATATATATATATATATATATATATATATATATAGATATATATATATATATATATATATATATATATATATATAAATATATATATATATAAATATATATATATATATATATATATATATATATATATATATACATATATATATATATATATATATATATATATATATATATATATATATATATATATATATATATATATATATATATATATATATATACACAGAGATCATATATAGCCATATATATGATGCACTATACAGATGTATATAAATACATACATATGAATATATATGTGTATGTACATGTACATATATATCTACATATGTATATGTATATATCCATATCCTTGTCATGTGTAAACATTACTGTTGTGTATACCTTCCCAGATGTATCACACCATATGTATCTGATATGTGTATATTTAGATATAACAACATATGTGATGCAACAGTAATATCACTAACAAGTACTACACAATTGTAGAAGTCACAGCAATTGTTCAATACTATTCAATATGTATACTGACAGGTATATTGGAAAACCAGCAACTGTCTTCCCAGATGTCATGTTGTATTGGTTAACAGTTGCGACTATAGTGTACAGGGTCCTGGGTTCAAAACCTGCAAGGGCTGTTTATTTGGTTGCTGGGCAGAACAAGGGATGCTGGCTACAGAGTGGTTAAGGCAGTTTTGAAGAGCTTTAAGTGCATTTGCATGGGTTAGAGTGAAGCTAAGTGGTGCTAATGTATGTTTAAACGTATGGGTGCTTACATCATGTAGGCTTTGCTTACAAGTGTGCAAATGTGTTTAGCTGTTATATTGCAGCAATGCTGATGCCTGCTAACCATGGCTCAGCCCTGGTAACCAGTGCTCACATTCCAGTCTGATAACATAGCAGGGTAATGACATCTGTAATAAGTGTATGTAATGCCATGTAAATAACATGTGTCTATGTGCTGTCATTACAGTAGCAAGGGGTGTGAGTCTCCTGTCTGGGACACTTGAGTATATATGGCTTGCACTACACTCTTATCCATGTGAATGTGTTACATACAAGGGTAGTATCCCAGGTTATATGCAGTCACACTGGCATGTAGTGCATCATTACATTACTACTGTTGACAGTGCTTTCCCAAGTAAGAGTAGATTGCTAATTGTAGTACCGGAAACAAGCACCCCTGCATGCAAAGATGGACTCTGAGTCCTCACTGTCGTGTTCCTGATGTGTGAGCTGTGTCTCATTGAATATTTCCTACTGAATAATGATCTGACGTGGAAAATAACTGTAGACTACTGTGTGTATAGCACATGTCAGTGAGGGCTGCCTTCATGTAGTAATGGCATACCTATCAGTGTCAGATGTCTATCTGTCAACACATCCTAATGCATAGCTAGTTGGTGAGCTGATGTCTTTCAGTCCCTGTACAGATGTGCAGATGTCAGGTATCCATCTTGGATACGTACAAGCAATCTATGCTTGACTGACACTGACTTGTCTGCCCAGCTGTGTTATAAATGCCACAGATAGGACTCAACACCCTGTACACAACACATGCCATGGATAACTCAACTACACTACCAAAGTCAACAGATCATGCTTGGGTACAGGTCTCCAAGACAGACACTAACCATGTTATGTAATACGTGTTGCATACATGTCAGCTGGAGCACCTCACCAGCCCTCTGCAGGAGGCATCCAGATGATTGGCTGATGCATGTCACTCTCACCCTGAGGGTCACCACAGTGGTGTCTGTTGATAGATGGCCTGCTGGCACATGGCAGGTGGCATGATACCACTGTACACATATCCCCTACACGTCCCATCTCTCCATGGACAATAGCCTGGTACACACCTATGAACACCTGCACCGATGCACCCCAGTACTGACAAATGTGTATGTGTGTATTACTGAGAATATCAGTGTCTGTGTGTTTGTAGACCTGTAGTTGTGAATACCTTGAGGCCCTTCACACCCACCGCACCACCCATTGCCATAGTTAGATGTGGCTGCTGCTGTACCTGACATTACATTTACCTTGTTACACTCCTCTCCCTACGGGTTACCTGTGGCTTGCAGTACCAGCACAACACTGTTGTACAAATACACACACACACACACACACACACACACACACACACACACACACATACACACACACACACACACACATACACACACACACACACACACATACATTTACATGTATAAATACATTTCTTGTACTGTTGAATGACTGTGCTGGATGATATGTTTGTGAAAACATCAGGGTTATGTATATCTGACATGGCTTAGTGGTAAATCACTTTGGCAATGGTGTGCAGGGTCCTGTGTTCGAACCTTGCAAAGGCTGTTTATTTTGTTGCTGGGCAGAACAAGGGCCATTGGATAAAGAGTGATTGAGACACCTTTAAGCAGTTGTAAGTGGGTTTGCACCAAGGTAAGCACTGCTAACTTCCGGTTATAGTTTCTTATACTCAGTTAGGCTCTAAATTGCTTAACCTATATAGGCATTGCTTACTCCTGCACAAACAAGCTTAAACCCGCTTACTGCTGCTTAAAAGTGCTTAATTCCACTTACCCCTGCGTTAATTTCTTTAAAAGAAAAGAAAAAGGGTTTATAGGAAAGTGGTGAAAAAGGGGCACAAAGAGGGAAATACACTAGGGAAAATAGCTAGGGATGTGCAGGACAGGTGTAGGGAAGGTCCATAGCTGCCCATTTCTTCTACAGCAACAGCTGTGCATATGCACTGATTTGGAGGTAGATTTGGACACTCATATCCCTGAAAGAGGGATGAGGACAATATGTTGTGAAGCCAATTAGACCAGATTACATTTGTGCAGTGGACATGTGTGCGAAATGGACAGCTATGTATGGGGTGAGATTTTTGGGGGGAACAGATTGTCCTTTTCTTAAGGTGAGAGTGGGATGTTGGGGACAGATAGTACAAAATAATTCAAAACCAATTCAACAAATAAATCCACAAAAATGAGTGTAGAGGAGGCAGACCACTTCTTAAAACCACCAAGCACGTTTTTTTTTATTTAATAAACAATAAAATATATAAGAGCTTTTGTCTCAATATTCCAAAATTACAAGAGACTTCATCAGATACAAATTTTAAAACAGCCCAGTTTGTTTTAAACCCTGTAAGGATGATATCATATCCTGAAACAGACTTAAAACATTTAAAGCAACAGTATGTCCTAAAACAAAGTCAGATAGCAGCAGTATTCAAGTTCAAAAATATATTATATATCATGGATATTTAAAAAAAAATTAATGAAATAAAACCAATCCATTTAATATAATATAATTGAATATAGCATTCTATTACCCCAGTAAATGTGCTAATAAAAGATAAACAAATACATTTGTAAAACAGTAAAAATAACGAAAGGTAAATGAACAGCTTCCACTAGGAATTGAACCCAGAACCTTCTACGTATGAAGCAAGTCTAATAACCGCTACACTATTACCTTCACATACACTGTTGCTACAAGTTCAATGTCTTATAAGGGCTTTTCATTTTAAAAGGCTACTAATAAACAGGTTGTCATTCAGTCCTGGCCAGTACATGGAATTCAGTCCCAACTGCCATGCGAGTTCTAAATTTTCAAATAGGTAGGGCCATGCCCCCCCACGAATTCTAGGTACCACACAATCCAATATAATGAACTTAAATTCATGTTGTGGAAACCCTGTAATATGTCTGGCTAAGGCATTACTTTCCCAGCCATCTCGTATGTGTCTAAGATGTTCACTAATTCTGGTTTTCAAATTTCTTTCAGTCTTGCCCACATAAAAACATGGGCAGGAAACACAAATAGCACAATAAACAACCCTCTCTGTAGAACATGTACATTTGCCTTTAACCCAGATATTTGTTCCGTTAATCTCCACAATAATGTTACAAAGTATACACCTACCACATCTGTGCATAAACCCTTTATACTGCTCACCTTTCTGTGTCTCGAATATGTTTTTTAGGAATGACAAAGTTATGAGGGACATTTTAGGAGAGGCTCCCATTTGTGTATACAAGAAAGGACATTGTTTAAAACCATATTCGAGACACAGAAAGGTGAGCAGTATAAAGGGTTTATGCACAGATGTGGTAGGTGTTTCCTGCCCATGTTTTTACGTGGGCAAGACTGAAAGAAAATTTAAAACCAGAATTAGTGAACATCTTAGACACATACGAGATGGCTAGGAAGGTAATGCCTTAGTGAGACATATTACAGGGTTTCCACAACATGAATTTGAGTTCATTATATTGGATTGTGTGGTACCTAGAATTTGTGGGGGGCATGGCCCTACCTATTAGAAAAATTGGAACTAGCATGGCAGTTGATACTGAATTCCATGTACTGGCCAGGACTGAATGACAACCTGTCTATTAGTAGACTTTTAAAATTAAAAGCCCTTATAAGACATTGAACTTGTAGTAACAGGGTATCTGAAGGTAATAGTGTAGTGGCTATTACACTTGCTTCATATGTAGAAGGTTCTGGGTTCAATTCCTAGTGGAAGCTGTTCATTTACCTTTCATTATTTTTACTGTTTTACAATTTTATTTGTTTATCTTTTATTAGCACATTTACTGGGGTAATAGAATGCTATATTTAATTATATTATATTAAATGGATTGGTTTTATTATATTGTTTAAATTTTTTTTAAATATCCATGATATATAATATATTTTTGAACTTGAATACTGCTGCTATCTGACTTTGTTTTAGGACATACTGTTGCTTTAAACTTTTTAAGTCTGTTTCAGGATATGATGTCATCCTTACAGGGTTTAAAACAAATTGGGCTGTTTTAAAATTTGTATCTGATGAAGTATCTGTAATTTTGGAATAGTGAGATGAAAGCACTTATATATTTTACTGTTTATTAAATAAAAAAATGTGCTTGGTGGTTTTAAGAAGTGGGGAGGGATAGTACGTATATTTGGGGAGGTAGGTTGGGTATGATAACAGACAAGACAGACAAGACAGCATACAGGGGCAGTATATGACACATGTGGGTAGTAAACACCTTGGATGGGGAGAGGTGTTTGGAAGTTGGAATCTCATGAGCCCCCCTAGTGGAATCAGTGGGACTGAGGTCCCCACCCCTGGGCAGTCATCACTGCACCTTCATGGCCTCAAAGGTAGCTGTGCTTGGGGCTGAGTAGGAGGGGTAGGCTGACCCTTTAGTTGTGCCACGTGGCCCTCAAGCTGGCATACCAGATGTCCGCACTCCCTGCAGACCTCACTACGCACCAGACCCCAGACCTGATGACGGATGACAGTATCCTGTCCGTGCCCACTCCCAGGTGTAGCCCCATCCCCTGAAGCGGTTCCACCTGAAGGTGGTGCAGGACCAGTGGATGAGGAGGTCCTGGGGTGGGCCCCAGATGTGCTGGTGCCCAGTGCCATGGCCAGATGAGGTGGGAGAGGTGGGTCCGCTGGGACCGGCCTTCCCAAACTTGCTATGGTGTTTCAATTTTAAAACATATGTGGGTTAGTAATAGTCAACACATTCCAAGATTAGGTATAGCAGCATGCATAGATATTCCCATTAACCCGAAACACCAGATATGGAACAGTTGCATAGCAAACAGAACACATGCATATATGGAACCACAGTGGCCATTACAACAGCATGCATGTACATTGATGGCAGCATGCCACCAATGTGGGAGTATTTCAACATGGCACATGCATAGAAACAAATTTCAATATTTATCAAACAATAGGACATATATCCCAACAGTAGAATTATTTTGCACATACCGATTGAGTTGTGTATTTAGTTTATTGTTGCAGATGTGGTGGGGGGAGAGAAAGATGTCAATTAACAACTTGTATATCTCTGTAGTTCTCATTACTTTCCTAGTCAGTGCTGTGATCTGTACATTACAGGTATTATTACACTACCCTATGGCCTTAGTTTGGACAGTGGTATGGATGTAGACAACTATATACATGAACTGTGTTTTACCTGAAGTATACACCTCTTACCTGGTATACCTGTGGAGGTATTGTTTGTTAACACTACCTGACTGTTTCTACACATATTCCCAGATTCCAGGTTGATGTTATGCACATACCTCTCCATCTCTTATTGCACACACTCTGGGCATGTCTTGACAACATGCAGGTGAAACCGGGACCTATTTTGACTATTGCCCTCATAAACCTTTGGTGAGTTGTACAATGACAGGTTTGTTTTCATAGAAAATTTTCCAAATATTTACAGGCTTGATAGTCAGTTATATGACATTAAATGCTGCCTAAATGTCAGAGATTAGCACACTGATATGCCAGGGGAACAGAGTAACAGCCTGCAGATATGGGCCAATTCTCTGGACATTCCGGACAGATCTGTAGAGTTGAGGGGTATGATTCTGCATACAGCTTACTACCACTCCCAGGATTCGAACATGGCTGTGTGTGCTAAAATAAAACAGTGTACATCACAGTTGGGTGTTCTATATAGATATTTGCTGTGTATCTTTTCTCTGAATTCTTTCTATAAGTCTCCCGTGGTTTTACAATCTGACCTTGTAATTACAACACTCTTATACAGGGTTACCTAGACAGTTTTATTATGTAGCACTGTGTGGATGACAGTGATGAGTAATACCTTATTAGTCAGAGATACTGCAACACTAACACTGTCATACAATACCAGACTAAACAGTACCAGTCCAGGATTTCAATCTTTTATTTCTAGGCACAGTTTTCATATCTGACAGACCTGTGGGGGGTATATTTGTTAACACTACCTGAATGTTGTCACACATATTACCAGATTCCACATTATTATTATGCACATACGTCTCACTTTGTTCTTGTACACACTCTGGTCATAGCTTCACAAAATGGAGGTGGAGTTGGGACATACTTTGCTTATTACTCTCATATCACTTTGGTGAATTGCTAGAGTGACAGGTTTGTTCTTATGGATATAGTTCTGACAGTTATAATGTCTGACAATCAGTTGTATGTCATAATTTGCTGCCTAAACTTCTGGAATCATCCCACTGATTTGCCAGGGGGACAGGGTGACAGGCAGGGGACCTACACCAATTATCAGGACTTTCTGACAATATCTGTACAGTTATGGAGTATGATTCTCCATACAGTTTACTACCACTCCCAGGATTCGAACCATGGCTGTGTGTGCTAAAAATACAACACTTCACGTCTCAGTTGAGTGTGCTATTTGGATTATGTTGGCTATTTGCTCACTGTTTTCTGTCTATGTCTCTCTCAGTTGTACAATATGACCTCTTGTGATTACAACAGTCATACACAGACATTCCTACACATTTTATTTATGTAGCGCAGTTTGGGTAACAGTGCTTAATACAACAGTACTATTAAGATGTTGCAACACTACATTACCATATGATACCAGAGAAAACACAAACAGTCCAGCAGTTATACCTTTATTGCCAGGCTGTTAACCTTTTATTTACATACAACCTATATGAGACTTTTCCTGCCATATTGTCTGGTTTATTCAGTACATACCATACACAATTCAGGTTTTATACTGGCAATTAACTTTCTACTACTTTTAGATTTATTTCTTATGACAGTACATGCAAGATTATTACTAACCTGCCTCGCAACACAGCCTCTGCAATCTACAGGCATGGGCTTCCCGGTTCACAGCCCACTCGTCTGCCACTGTCAAAGACATAAGAGGAATATTTAGCCATACCTATCCATAATATACATGAGCTGGCAATTATTAAACAGGTAGTAGACTGATACTTACACATGGCTGGGACATCACCCGTCTGCTTAGCCTCTTGGATCCACTGATCCAAGAGCTCCATCTTTCTCCGTTTCAGATCTGCAAAGTGATGCCTGACCGACTCAGTTTGAGGGATGCCAGTGGCACTGGTGAGGTCATGGGCAAGATGGTCCCAGGCTTCTGCTTTATATTGGGAACCCTAGTAATGGCCTTACAGCAGTCTCTGGTCATGGTCTTTAACAAGGAGTCCTGCCATGACTTTAGACTCCTGGATGCCCCAGTGCTGTGCCCGGAAGCACACTCCTTCACCCACACCCATAGTGCCTACAGGAGGAAGCTGCAATCATTTATGAGATGTAATTTAATTATTTTCAGATAGAATATCCCATTATACCTATGATATATGGACTTCCTAAGATACATAAGAGCATGACTGAACCTCCCATGAGGCAAATTGTTTCTAGTAGAGGATGGTGCACAGAAGCACTCTCCATATATGTAGAAAAGCAGCTGCATCCTGTGTTAGATACATGTAACACTGTTATTAGAGACACAAAATGTTTTAAAAATCTTTACATGAAAAAATGCCAATGATTGATAGTGGATTTATGTTTGTTACCATGGACATCAATTCATTATTTATGGTGATACCGAATTCTTGGGGTATTGAGAGGGTGCGTGATTTATTGAACACCAAGAGAATATTGACCCATACTAAAGTGAATTTGATATGCAATATGTTAGAGATTATGCTTGAAAATAATGTCTTTTTATTCAATGATAAATTCTATCTGCAAAAGGTTGACGTAGCGATGGGCACGGCGTGTGCCAATAGCTACGCCAACCTAGCACTGGTATCATGGGAAATGAATTATTTGTTACAAAACAATGAGTTTGTTGACAGTATTATTTGGTATGCACTATTTGTGGACGATATGTTTCTTCTATGGGGAGACTCGGGCAGTAGGTAGGTTAGGACTGTTTACTGATTATCTACATGGTACCACAGATTTCCTTAGGTTTATGTATGATTGTTCATCTGAAACTATTAATTTTTTGGAGATAACTATTGATAGAATTGGACGTACTGAATTAGTTACAAAATTGTATAGGAAACCTACCAGAAAGAACAGCATTTTACACAAAATGAGTATGCACCCCAAACATGTTAATAAGAATGTAGTCAATGGACAGTTCATGAGGATTAGCAGACTACACAATACAGATGATAAATTACATCAGGCAGTGGACATGTTGAAGGATGATTTTTTAGATAGAGGCTATAATGCAGCAGACATAGACGTTAGTATTAGGGGGATGTATGAAGCACGCAATGACAAGGGGAAACTATTTTTTTTCAGATAAAATAGATAAGAGGCATACCCATGCATACTAATGACAGACAAAAAGTGAGGTTTCCTATTACATATACAAGTGACATTAAGACATTTTGTCGGATTTTTGAAAAGAACTGGAACATATTGAATTCCATAGAAGAACTGGATAAGGCCATAGATATAAGGCCCCAATTCTGTTATAAGAATAATTGTTCCTTGAAAAGACAATTATGTTATAAACCACCAGTGAATAAAAATAGTGATAGAATGTCACAAAGAATAGGAACATTTCCATGCAGGCACTGCATGGCTTGCAAGTTTATTTACACCAGTATAGCGTTTACACATCCTAGTCAGAATTTTGTTATAAACTTTGATTTTTATGCTGATTGTAGGACACAACATATAGTGTATCTCAGTTTCTGTAAAGTTCGTTATGTTTTTTATATAGGAAAAACTAGCAAGAGTCTGAAAGAACACATTTTGGAGCATATTAGAGATATAGCTAATGGAAAAGAAACCAGCGCATTAGCTAAGCACATCAAAGATCAGGGTTCTAAACATGTTTTTAATTTTTTAGTACTTGAGATTATGAAACAGGACATTAGAGGTGGTGACTTAAAGAATAGGACTGAGACAGCAGAGCAGAGATGGATTCTGCAACTGCAGGCAGAGAAAACACCAGGTATAAATAGTGCATTGTCACTAAAACCTTTTCTTAGAGCTAGACCCCTCAAACATTAACTGTTTACATTTATTTTAAAATACAACAGAAAGCATTGATAAGGATGTAAGTTATAATATGCATCATTTACATTTTTAATTGGAGGTGGTGCTTTCAATTAGAGTTTAATGAAATGTTTTAAAGGCATTGGTTGTTTTAGTGTTTAAATTTGATGATGCTGCTTGTTGTAAATTAGTCTGAAGAAGCGATCAGTTGTTGGGATCGTGAAAGCACTTACTTTTATGTAATAAAAGTTCTTTTCTACACTATTCAGTTGTGATCAGTTGGCTCTCTATTTTTTCTGTATTGATGAGATGTATTCCTGCCTGTGGAGTTTAAATAGGGCCGATTTCCCACACTTTGCCATGATTGGAAGGTTTTGAAAATGCTAAGCTCTGGGCAAACCTGCTTACCTAAGGTTGGCATTGCTTAAAGGGGTATACCAATGGGCAAACTGATTTAGCTGGCTTACACATTGCTTACATTTAGTAAGCAGGGTGTGCAATGCTTAGCATTGCTTAATTTTTAATTTGCACACTATTTGCTGTTGGCATTGATTTATCATTCATTACATGTTATATATTTGTTTGGTATCCATGATTCATGTGTAGGTACACTGTATGCGGTCTTTGTGTTTATTGGGGGATTTCAACACTTTATTACAATGACACCTCACATCTGGACTTAATGCAGTACTCCAGTTCACATATTTATGTTATGTAGTAGGTTATACAACATAAAACTGTATATAGATTCCTTTCACATGTTAATTTTGATTTTCCTATAGTGAGGATCTGTTTGGTGATACCTCAGTCTTATGTACTGCTGTGATGGCTTACTGGTTAACTACTGTGACTATAGTGTACAGGGTCCTGGGTTCAAAGATTTGCAATTGCTGTTTATTTTGTTGCTGGGCAGGACAGCGGCTGTTGGATACAGAGTGATTAAGGCACTTTTAAGCATTTATAAGTGGGTTTGCGTGGGTTTGCGCGACAGTAAGTAATGCTAACTTATAGTTAAATATGCTTACAGAGAGTTGGCTTCAATATTGCTTAACCTGTGTGCACATTGCTTACCCCTGCACAAGCAGGCTTATACCCAATTACTACTGCTTATAAGTGCTTACTCCTGCTTACCCCCACGCTAATTTAGACAGAAATGTAGCATGGTTCTTGGGATGGTGGATTTGGACACTCTATGGATTTATGATTCATTACATATTATACCTTCGATTTGTATCCCTGATTCATGTGTACATATACTGTATGGGGCACTTATGTTTATCTCTGGATTTTACATTATTACAATGATACCTCACATTTGCATTAAATGCAGTACTCCAGTTCACAAATATATGTTATTTAGTAGGTTATACAACAAAAATATTGTTCATGAAGTGATTTGACATGGAAAATGGAATTTACTAGAGTGAGAATCGAATGGGGAATGACTGCTCGTAAGGCGAATGCTCTGACCACTATACTATTGCAGTACTGCATCACTTGCATGTATCTTGACATTTATCTTCTTGTGCCATTTAAGCTACAGTATGCATAGCTAAGCAATGGGCAAACCCATGCACCTACGGTTAAATTTAATCCGTTTGATTAAAAAAAGTGTTTATATTATTATATTTTAAATATTGCTCTTATAAACTTGGGATGTTGCTAGGGCAACAGGATTTGTTTTTATGTACATTTTCTGATGGATTTGAAGTCTGACACTCGTATGTTTGCCATTATTTCAGACTTCATTGATGAGAGCATCCCAGTGATTTGGCAGGGTAAAAGAGGGACAGGCCAGATGTATGAGCCACATATCTGAACATTCTGTGGTGATATATGCTGTTGGGAGTACGCAACCTCCTATGAGTGGTCTCACTCATTGTAATTGCCAAATGGCAGTACTTGACTGCCAGGGAGTGTATATTGTGAGAACTCTGCTTTCAGACACGCCCCCTGCACTTGTCCATGCTCCATATCCATTTAGGAGCTGAGGTAGAGCACCTTCATTACTATGCATGGCGCGCTGCCATGCTGCTCCTAAATAGTCACTTCCATGCAGGAATAAGCTATTTCTGCATGAAACCTTACTGAATCCTGAGGATTATTTAAACCATACACCTGCAGTGTGTTACACTTTAAAATAAATAATGCTTCTTCATGTAACAGAACCTCTTTACCAAACACTCCTCTTTCATTTATAATTAGTTGTTCTAATATAGTAGCCTCCAGTAATTTAATATCACCACTTCGTATTTGATTAAAATTAGTGGTAACCACACTACTTTCTTTATTATATATAATCTCTCATATGTTCCTGTAATATAAGTTTAAACTTCTACTTGTTTGTCCTATGCATACCAGTCCATGTGGATATTTTAACACATAAACTACTGCAGTTGTATCACAACTAAATTTATTTATTTATTTTTATTTTACATTTATTTACCAGGAAAGTCAGACTGGACATATATCCTTTTTCAGTGGAGGCCCGGGGAGAAAAGTCTCCAGTTAGTACATATACATACAAGTATGAATAACATACAAATATGTAGGCAAGACATATTAAAGTACAATTGGCAGTAGTTGCATTACATAACTTAAATGTGAATTTTATATATATAGATATATATATATATATATATATATATATATATATATATATATATATATATATATATATTAATCAGTAAAGAATGAGATAACAGTGGTTTGTAGTACATTGGTATACAGAGTGCTTTGCTTACAAGAATTATACAATCTAATAGTACATTAGAGGAATTTTATGTAGGAATGAGAAGATATAGATAGTAAGACAGTGAAAATATTGCAGTATAAGTAAAATCCCAAAGTGTGTGTCAGCAGCATTTAGGCAATGATGAATAAAAGTAGGTGATTAGAAGGTCAGCTATTTTATGATGTTAAAAGTTATCATTTCTGAGAGTTTAATTAGTCAGGAAGATTTGTATAGGAGACAGTTGAGAGTGAGATGTTATCTGTCAAGTGACGGTGGAACATGGGCAAAGTGACTTGGTAAGGAATTGTTGTTTTAGGCTAGTTTTGAATAGGGGTAGGGATGTTATGGAGGTAATGTTTACTGGCAGTTCATTCCAGATTTTACCTATGCAGTTAGCAAATAGGCAATCCCCTGCTTGGTTTCTAGATAAGTAGGTTTTTATTTGTTGTTTGTTGAAGGAATGTAGTAGTCTATCGGTAATATAGGGTTGAAGAAGGGTTTGTAAGAATGGTATTTTGTCTGGTTTTGAGCAGAGTTTGTGGGCCATTGTCAATTGTGTATAGTGTAAGAGATGGGGGAGTTGTAGCCAGTTGAGTTTCTTGTGTGCGAGGCATTCGTGTTATCTAGTTGGTGAATTTGTGGGATATATTGCAATTTTATTATAGCAGGATTCAAGTTTTTGTAGTTCAGATGTCTTGAGATTAGTGAGAATGGGGGCTGTGTATAATAAGATGGATATCAAATGTGCTTGGGCAATAGCTATTTTGGTATTTTTGGTAAAGTAGGGTTTATTCCTGTATAAAGTACCAAGTTTTTTTTATGCACCTTTTTCACTGTTTGGGAAATGTGACTGACTAGATCACTTTTGCAGTAGCTGTAATTATGTGGGATAACTCTTGTCAAAGACTGGACATCTAGCCAGTTTATAAAGCTTTTGGTGCCTTCCTTACACACCATACATCTGTTGTAAGCATGAGATTATGTGCTAATACAAGATGGATATATGGACATGATAAAATGTGAAAGATTTCTTGCCCAAAACAGGGAGCTGGAGTTTGAGGCTGTACAAAAATTAAATAAAATTCAGTAGAGACTGCCATGTCATGTCAGACTGGTAAATGATAAAATTGGATACCCCACCATGACCTGGGAAGAAGAGAAAGAAAAGAGAAGGAGGATAGTGGGTGAGTGGGTGGTAATACCGCAACAGTGATCTATTCAAACATCTACTGTTATGGTAAGTTAACCTAAACAACTGTACAATGTTCTTCATTAGATCGCTGTTGCAGTAGCCATAACTATATTGGTTGATTGCCATAGCTTAGGATGAATGGTTATATGTACAAGATCTAGTGTCTAAAAGTCACTGTAGTTTGGCTTTTGCATATGCTCTGTAGCTGTGTCTAGCTTGCAATGCCTACTAAAGGTTTGTACAAATTCTCCTATAGTCCACCCCATTCCAAAGTTTTCACTTTCAGAGATGAAAGTAAAATGGGACTGAGTGATGTGGACATCTGATAGTTTATTTTTTATCTTACTCTCCCTTTTTTTTATTAATAAAGACAAATAGTTGGTTAGATTTCCTAAAATCATTTCTCCTGTCCAGGAAATATCACGATTGTTTACAGACATTCAAAGTAAGCAGGAAGTATACAAGATAAGGTATAGCTTCACTGACAAGACAAGCTCAGAAGTAGATGACATGATGGTAAAAAGGAGACTAGACATTCTGTTTATCTAGGAGACAAACTGGAAGAGCAGTACAGCAAGGGAACTTGACTTGTGATATAGAGTCTACTACTTCTGGGAGGACAGAATAGAAATGGTGTGGCAATTATGGTGGGGGAGATTCTTCAGAATTATTGGTAAACTGATGACAACCAGACTCCAGTGTAAAGACAGGGTAGTACTCATAATCTCTGCCTATGCCCCATAACATGATTGCGATGACAAGGAAGATAATGTATTCAGGCAGCAATTGCAGGACCTACTAGATAAAACCAGGAAAACATGAGCTGGTGTTGATATATTGCAGACCTGAATGCTCCTGCTGGGACAGACAGAACAGGATATGTTGACTGCCTGAGTCCATATGTTGGAGTATAGGGAATAAAGAAATAGAGGCCATTCTAAATTTCTGTCTGGAAAATGGCTTAATGGCAGTCAACACATGGTTCACTAAGAAAAGCGGTCACAAGATCACATACAAGAATGGTCAACATGCAACTCACGTAGACTTCCTCTGGGTATGGAAAGGGCACTGGGGTAAATTCAAAGAGTCCAAAGTCATCCCCAGTGAAACAGTTAGCCCACATCATAAACCACCAGTGGTCACATTCAGCAGCAAGCAGTGGTGAGAGAAGACTGTAAAGTCAACAGAGAGGATGAAGACCTGGAAACTGACTGCCGCAAAAGCACAAGAATTATATGGAAGCACTCAAGGCTCTAGCACCTCAGGAAGAAGAGGAGATAAGTGGAGTCAAAGAAGAAAAATGTTAGCATCTCAAAACAGCATGCATGAAGAGTAGAACAAATATGTGGCAGTGTCAGGTATAGAAATAAGTTATATAAAGAAAGCTATTGGTGGAATGCAGAAGTCCAGGAAGTTATCAAAAGCAAAAAGAGTGCAGGAAAAAGTGGGAGATACCAAATACAAATGACAGTAAAAATGGATGCCAATTGACTAACAAAGAGACTAAGAGAGCTGTATCAATAACAACGAACAGGGGATCAGAGGTACTTTGCCATCTTCTGGAAAGTGACTCAGGAGATAGTACAAAGAAACTCTATCAAGTTACAAAGACAGAATGATAAAGAAGATAGTCAGACACCCTTCATATGGAATGCCAGCAACAACCAGCTCACCAGACCACAGGAGATCAACAATAACAGCACATCAACAGCAAATGGAAGGAGTGCTTCCAGCAGCTACTGAATGAAGAAAACCCCACAGAACCTGTACTGCCCCTGACACAGCCTACAGTGAGAGAAGAGGAGCAGACAACAATAGAGGAAATAAGAAAACCACTAAGGAAAATGAAGTCAGGGAAAGCAGCAAGCTCACATGAGGTCACAGGAGCTACAACATTTTTCATACTAATGCCAGTGTACAAGTACAAGAACAAAGGGGACATCCACAGCAGTGGACAGTACAAAAGTATCAAACCTCTGTCACACTATATGAAAATGCTGGAGAAGGTGATTGATAAATGAATCCACCAAGTAGTAGAAAGTAAGAAAGGAGATGAACATTTCAGATTCAGATCAGGGTGCAGCACAACTGACCAGATGTTTGCAGTGAGACAGATAGTTGAGAAGAAGCTAGAGATGAGGAAAGAGTTAAGCTGGGCTTTCTTAAACTTGGAAAAAGCATATATAAGAATGTCCCAAGAAAACTGTCTGAGTCAGTCCTGAAATGGTTTGAAGTCCCAGAAACACTGGTAGAATTAGTCCAGGCTATGTACAAGAATCCAGTGACACAAGTACAAACAGTGTTCGGCCTCACAGAGGAGTTCCCCGTAGGAGTAGGTATGCATCAGGGTTCAGCTCTGAGCCCAGTGCTGTTCATACTGGTGATGGACTACATTAGCAAATAGGCTGGAGGGGACTGATCAACAAAGCTGCTGTATGCATATGACATGGCATTATAAAATGGTCTGAACAGAAACGTCAGCAAATGATAAGGGAGTGGAATGCAAAACTGAAAGCACATGAAATAAAATGGCGTATAGAAAGACTGTTGTCATGGCAATAAATGAGGACATCAGAAAAAGCTGAAAACTAAGTTAAAAAGGAAAATAGTGGAACAGGTTAACATCAAGTATCAGAGGGGGTGTTGAGGAAAAGGGAGTGTGAATGAGGAGGACTAAGCTAGAACCAGGAGGGCTGCAGCTAGCTGGCACAGGATGTCAGTAGTAGCGTGTGACAGAAGAATGCCAAAGAAGCTGAAAAGTAAGGTATACAAAACAGTGATGTGACATATGCTTCTGTATGGTACAGACACCTGAGCAATGAAGGCAGAGTAGATGAGGAAGCTGAAGGTAATGGAGATGAAGTGATTGAGATGAGTGGCAGGATGCACAGTGTAGGACAGCTGAAGAACTGATGACACCAGCACAGAAGCCAAAGTAGCTCCAATTGCAGAAAAAAAGGTCAAAGAGAAGAAACTACTGTAGTTTACGCACAAGTGCAAAAAAGCATAAGATGATTTGGTGAAGAAGATTTGGGAGAAATAGGAAGAAGGCAAGAGGAAACAAGGATGTTCAGGAAAGAGATGGATTGTGTGAGTGAAGACCTGCAACAGTCAGGCATGACTGTCAAGGAAGGCAGGAGCAAGGCAGTGGCTTTGAATCTAGAGAGATGGTGTTAGTTGTAGTGAGAATGGTAGCAGCTGAAGTGGCCCGATGCAGAAAAATGGGGAAAAGAGGGGTTAATGATGATGATGGTGATCCAAAGTATCCAGGATTCATTTTTTCCTCTGATTTTCGTTACTGGATAAAACACCAGGAGATGAATGGTCTGATTTAAAGTAATTTCAGAAACAACCTTAGGTATAAAGGAGGGGCTGGTTCTAAGACCCATCCTGTGCATGTGGAAAATCCAGAAAAGTTGTGTACACATTAGGACCTCATCAGAATGAAACATAATTTGAACCGCCACCTTATATACCATTCAAAAACACCTGAGTGGACAACTACAAACATTCATTCCACATTTAAAGATATAGTACAGTAAAACCCTACATTAGATTATCTATACAAAAAGTTAAAAATGCATAACATATAAACAAATATAAAAAAATGTTTGCTTTTCTGTATGGTTTTGTATAAAATACCATGCTAAAAATTAAGGAATGTGTTCAACTAGAATTTTTTTTTTATTAAATATATGCTGTATGTTACCACATAAGAAACTGCAACGATTTCATATTCAGAACTGGCTTTTAGTTTTAACACTCTCTGAATGGAACATTGGTCATTCAGTCCAGGAGGCGTAACTGCATTTTGTTTAAGCTGCCATTGCAGTTCCCTGAACTCCAAAAATTCATTATATGACCCCCTCTCTGTCCCAAATCTACATGGTCAATCACCATGAATTTGAAAGTATGTTGTGGAAAAGCAATCACATGTTTTGACAGAGCATTGTTCCTGTCCATCTTTCTAATGCTATAAACATGTTGATAAATCCTAGTACGGAACTGTTTGAGAGTTTTTCCCACATAATATGCAGGACATTGTTGGCAAGATGTTAAATATTCCATACCCTGTGATTTGCAACTATATTTCTTTTTAAGTTTTATGGACCCATAATTATGGACATTAACTTAGTTGCATTCTAAAATGTGTTGACATTGAGTACAGGACCCACACTTAATCATCTTACCCTCTGAATTAGATTTCCCTTTCCACCATGTTTTTTATACACACACATCCTTCCGGTACACTATTTGTGGACTCTCCCCCCACAACTTTAATATGTTGGGGGTCCACCAAGAAAATTACACAGTTTTTCTCAATTATATGTCTTATATCATATAAATCACTATTAAAAGTTAAAACTAGTGCTCTACTGAAGTGGTTCATAGATTCCTTATTCATAACTTGGGACTGGTTATTCAACCCTATACCCATCACTGGGGTGAAAACTCCCCTAAGTCTTTTTTGTACCACTTCATTGAAAATATCACTTCAAAAGTTCTCTGGGTACCCTCTTTTTATGATCATTTTCTTCAAAACCCCACATTGTATCAGAAATTCATCTGTTTCTGAACCCATCCTTGCCAACCGGATGCATTGTCCTTTAACCAAGGATTTTTTCTGATGGATAGGGTGGTGACTAGAGTAATACAACAAGGTGTTCGAATATGTGGGCTTCCTGTAAATATTAGAGGAAAATTCACCTCTTAGTCTGCTTTTAGATAACTTAATGTCCAAATAACTAATTTCCTCTTCCGATACATTCATGGTGAATTTCAAAAATATAGTAGTCATAGGTAAGCACTGAAAAAAATAATTTAGTCTGTCTCTCGTACCTGTCCAAAATATAATGATATCATCCAAAAAATGAGCAAAATATGTCCATGAATCTGAGGTATTACTCTTCAAAATGTAATTCAATTCCCAATGGGCCAATACTATGTTGGCAAAGGAGGGGGCACACACTGTCCCCATGGCCACTCCAGTTCTCTGCTTAAATAATTGTTTTTCAAATACTATGAAATTATTCTCCAGCAATTATTCTCCAGCACTATCTCCATCAAGGTAGCCAAAGCAGAAATTCTGTCATGTGTAAAGTTAGTGTATTTACTCAAATACTCAAAAAACATTCTATACCCAAGTTATGGGGGATCACAGAAAAAATATCGACCATGTCAATAGTGACAAAAATGAGGTTTTCACTATATGAATTCTGATCAATATGGCCCTAAAAATCCCAAGAGTCCTTGATATATGTAGGATGTTGTAAAAGTACCTGTTTTGTGTGTTTGTCTATGTATTGGGCTATATAAAAAGTATTAGAAGCCCTAACATCTACTACTGGACGAAGTGGGGGATCTCTTAGTCCCTTGTGTATTTTCGGTATTCCAAATACCATATGGATTTTTGGGCAAGACACCTTTAGATATTCTAGTTCTGTCATAGTAATTTGGTCATTTAATAAGTCTTCTAAGCACACATCCACCTTGTGATAAGCTATATTCATTTCATTAACTGAAGATTCCTCATATATGTCAGTAAATAAGATGGAAAACATTTTATTGACATAGTCATTTTTGTTCATAATCACAACCCCCCACCCGTGTCTGGTTTCATAATTCTTATATTACCATTGTTACATAGTTGTATGAGTAAATCAGAGTCTGCCATGGTTAAGTTAAAGGAATTTACTTGGTTATTCTTTTGATGTACTAACTCATGAATTTCACTTTCACACAGCTTTTCAAAGATGTAAATGACTGGTAAAGAGGGGGGGTATGAATGTACTAGATCTAGAACAACCTCTGCTAGGTGTACTACTTGTAGCAGTGTCTTTAAAATAAAAAGCCAGATTAAGCTTCCAGGTGAATAACTTAAAGTTTATTAAAACTTCCTCAATTCTGGCTTTTCTACATGGATCAAAGGTGAACCCCTTTTCAAATAAATTTGCACAAGACTCAGTGGTGTTCACCTCACTATAATTATACACTTTAAAGTCCCCTTCAGTATTAAAAATAATTTTCTGCTTCTGAAAGTGTATTTAACTCACCAGTGGCCTGTAATTCTGCAGAAAGTGTGTTCAATACTTCCCTCTAATAGATTTTATATACAGTTTGATGGCTTACAATATGGCAACAAAATTCAATTTTTGGATGTAATGTTAGAAGGGGTACCTGGAGAGGGAATAAATACTAGTTTACATAGAAAGTTTGAGGTAGTTAATCAGTTTATGCTGGACAATAGTTGTTATCCCAGACATACTTTGGAAGCATTGCCATATGGTGAATTTTTGAGAATCTCGAGATTATGTAATAATAATTATGATTTTGAAAGAGAGTTATTACATACAGTGGATATGTTTAAGAAAAGAAATTATGATGTACAGATGATAGAGAAAAGTGTTAAAAGAATCTAAAGTAAAAGGTATGGAGGTACTAATAATATAGTAGATGGAAATTTCACATATAGAGAGAAGAATAACATCAGTGAAAATATTTTTTTGTAGTAATGACTTATAGCAATTTAAGTGATAGTATAAAACAAACTATCATGTATTATTGGAAATGTTTGAGCAAGTTTCAGGAATTATTAGGGTTAGTACAACAGAACCCTGTTTTCTCTTATAAGAGAGGCAAAAACTTAAAGGATATGTTAGTTTATACTAAATTTCAAAGACCCAATAATATGTTATTGCAGCAGATTCAACCCAAGGGGACAACACCATGTGGCAGTTGTACAGGGTGTCAATATATTGTACAGACTTTTTCAAAAATTAATAATATCAGATTTGAAGTTGTGGGAAATTATTATTGTTTAACAGAAGGGGTGGTGTATCCAATTAAATGTAGTTGTAATAAATATTACATAGGGCAAACAAAGAAAATGTTTAAAAAGGGATTATTAGAGCATTTAAGGGATATTATGTCAGGAAAAATAGAAAGTCCTTTAGCCCAGCATTTTAAATTATACCAGAATGGTGATTGTGTAGGTTTAACAGTGACTATTTTAGAACAGGTACAAGGAGAGGGAGATAGTGATTATATAAGAAATGTGTCGTTATATAAGGAAACACTTTTTATTTTGAAATATGGTACTTTGATTCCACAGGGTTTAAATACAGACTGCTGTTGGAAATGTGTTATTTAGAGTGTTATACAATGTGTGTCTTTAAACATTCGAAGTGTTTTAAATGTATAATTATTAAATTATTTTATTGTTTAATTGTTTGATTGGCAACTGTGGGGGTATAAATAGAAGGGTTTGTTAATGGTGGAGTTACTCCTTGAAGGCTTATGTTAAGCCGAGGTGCTAGAGTGCTTTATGTATTTTGGAATTAAATTTCATTTGGTCATACTGGGATTTTTGTGTTGTGCTTCAACATTTCAATTATTGTTGTTTTGTGGAAAATTAATGCTGTATGGGCCAAAAGGGAGTCACTAGATATCTTTGACAAATCCGTCTTGAGCTTTAGAAGGACTTACGATATCAGAGGAAAGGGAGAAAAGGCATAGAGATAAATTGTCACCCATAGTAAAGAAGACTGCATCTGTTTTCCAGACATTTTTGCAACTAGTCCTGAAATAGAACTGGCTTAGGTGTCCATTGAGACAGGAGGAAAAACAGATCTACTATTGGAGTTCCTCACAGGGTGGACAATGTCCTCAAAGACCTCTGGGTGTAGCATCAAATTGTGAGGCTCTATCCTGGATCTGCTCAAAGTGTCTGCTATTATGTTCTTCTCTAACAGGATGTATGTGGATGTAGAGCAAGGTTGTCCTAAATTGCTAGCTCCCAGATAATCGTGGCTAGTCTACAAATGGGGTAAAACTTTCCTCTTCCTTGTTTGTTTATATACCAAAATTCTGTTGTGTTGTCCGTCCAGGGAACCACAGCTGATTCAGAACTTTGATACCTTTTATAAGAGCCATCATCTCCTTGAGATTTATATACCTGTTCCTGAAACGAGGCTTCCAAAAGCATTGAAATTTGATGCCTTAAGATACACCCCCCCACTTGCAAAGTACAAAGCATCTATTGTGACTGACTGAGCAGAAGGAGAAGGGAGAATGGAAGTCTGTATTTAGTGCAACTTGACTGCTCAACCTTAGAGTTTCTTCTTGATGAAATCGAGCCCTGAGATTTGAAAAAATAAGGAATGAAGATGCTGGACCCTGACTGATTTCAGATACCATTGTATGTTTTGGGTGTGGAGTCTGACAAGTGGTACGATTAGAATGGAAAAAGCTATACTATTCCTGTAGACATGTCTTGATGAGCATGATTCCTGTAGTGACACAGTAAAGAAGATACACTGGAGGAAAATTAGCCATGGATATGGTGGTGTCTAGGAGACACTCTAGAATCACTAACTTGAGAGGGGTTTAAACAAGGCTTTTTTAAGTTTACATTGAAACCCGGGCTGTTGAAAAAATAAATAGTGATCTGAAGAGCTGCTATGGTATCTTGGATGGAGGGAGCTGAAATAAGGCAATCATCCAAATAGGGAAAAATGTGAGTGCCTTGAAGTCTGTAAAAGGCTATGATTGGGCTGACACTTTGAAAATACTTGGAACAGCAGAAAAGGCCAAATGTCAAAGATGTAAATTGAAAATGCAATCACAAGGCAAAGAACCCTAGGTAACATCTGCATCCTTTGTGAACTGAAATGTGCAGGTGAGCATGTTTGAATCCTATAGTAACTAGAAAGGCTTTGGAAAACATAAGAGGAAATGAGTTTGTAAAGTGAGTACTTTGAGTTTTGGGACCAAAGGAAAGGTGTTTAGCTTTGAAAGCTATAAAACAGGTCTCCATATCTCCATGTGCCTTCCTTTCTGGGACCCAGAAACATTCTTGTCTCATTGGGAAGGAGGAACAGGTTATATTACTCCTTGGAAAAACAGGTCTGACAGGATTTGAGAAAACAGATGGATCTGGATGAGATGTTGAAACCATTCTGTATTATTTATTTTTAGAACCAAGGCATCTCAAGTCATCTGTTTCTAGAGATGAAGGCAGTGGGAAAGAAGGACCCTCGGAATCCATTTACTATCTTTTTTGAATCCTTGACACTATTCTGGTATTGTTTGGATGTTTTTTTCCTGAGATGCTTTAATGGACTTTTGAAAAAAAAGAAAAAGGACCAGAGGAAGAAGGATTTCCCTTGGTATTTAGTGACTGGAGATATAAAGAGTTGTTTGACTTCTATCATCAACTTACCCCTTTCTACAAGCTTATTTAACACATTTGTTGAAGAATTGCCAAACAGGTAGTCTATCTCAAGAGCAGCATTAAGTAACTGAGAGATAACATTATCAGAGACATGTTATAGTCCAGACCATGTATTCCTACATATTACAGTGCCAGTGGTGGCAGGACTGGACACAGCATCCACTGCATCATAGACACATTTAATAGAGTGCTTAATTACCTGTGTGGCAGAGTTTAGCACATCCAACAAGGAAGATGTAATGTCAGAGTTTGGTGGAGAAGCATATTAACAAAGCCAGAAGATATTTGGACTTGTGTGTCTGGCAACTAAAAGTTTTAAATGCCAGAGTAAAGGAGGTATAGACCTTTTTTCACATCCATTAAAATAATGGCTGTTGTAATTGGGAACCAGGTTAGATGCAGAAAAGGTCTTAGATGCTCTGTCCTCTTCAGTACAAATAATAGCAGCATCTGTCACAGGTTTTCTATAAAGAAATGTACGTGAGTCAGTCACCATGTAAAATCTTTAGGATTTCTTAGGGGAAGGGTGTGGGAATCTGGAGAAATATAGGTATAAGCAAATCTATCCTTTATAGACCCTAAAACTAAGGAAAAGTCTACTAATTTTTGGGACTCTATGCTCAATATGCTCAATAAGTTATTTTATCTCTTCTGCGATTTTGATGCTTCCTTACTTTCCCATTTAAAATATTCTTTCATCTTTGAAGCTGTATCCATAAACAAAACTTCTTCATGAGAGAAGTCTGAGAAGAATGTGACTTCTGTTTCAGACTCACAAGGAGGAAGGAAGGAAGGATAACTATGCAGTATAGTTCAAACCTTCAACATCTGAATCCAAAATAACCTCTTCCAGCTAGAAGAGAAAGTTGTAGTGGCTAAACTGCCTTTAACAGGCCTTGTGCAAAATCATATCAATCCCCTTGAGAAGGCTTTTGCATTGAAGGAGCAGAAGGAGAAGACAAATGCTTTGTATTCCAAGTCTTATTTTTATGGGTCTCAAGCCTTAAAGTTAAAGAGGTAGCATCTGAAGACCTGACTTCCTGGCAGACTCCTATCTCACCAAACTCTTGTGAATACCACCCTCACCCCCAGAGAAAATAATCCAAGGTTCTTCTTTCTTGGCAAAAGCCTAATTAATGGTTTGCTCAGACATGCTTAAATCCCAGGGCTTAGTAGCTTCCTGATGGGGTGCACCAGAAGGACCATTAGAAGTGGACTGAAGGTCCAAAAGCTGTGAAGACACTTCAGTGGCAACATCAGATGCAGACTGCAGAAAACTGAATGAAGTCCAGAAGTCACTGGCTCATCTTTAACAACATTTTTCTTTTTCTTTTGAAGCCATGGTCTCCTGCACTAAATGTTTAAGGTTCAAAGTATTTTTGCCTGCTCCTTAAAGTTTTAGGAATAAAAGATAGACAAGTCTAACAGGACGTTCTATCGTGTTGATCCCATAGACAGAAAACCCAGGAAAGATGGGTGCATTGTATTTGTGTGTGTGTGTGTGTGTGTGTGTGTGTGTATATATATATATATATATATATATATATATATATATATATATATGTGTGTGTGTGTGTGTGTGTGTGTGTGTGTGTATATATATATATATATATATATATATATATATATATATATATATATATATATATATATGTGTGTGTGTGTGTGTGTGTGTGTGTGTGTATATATATATATATATATATATATATATATATATATATATGTGTGTGTGTGTGTGTGTATATATATATATATATATATATATATATATATATATATATATATATATATATATATATATATATATATATATATATATATAAATATATATAGTCTGTCTTCCACAGAAACATTTAACTTTACTGACAGACATGAACAAAGTTTTACTAAAAAGTTTCTACAGAAAAAGAAAAGTTCCCCAACTGGGATATTTGTCTGCACAAAACTGTAGTTGAAGGTGAACAATGAAATTCACAACACTGAGCTGAAGAGAAGTCTACTAAAGCACACTTACAGCAAGAAAGTTCTGGCTTTTGGATTACCTGTGCACCCCTCTTACACTTGCAGGCATACAGGGTGCAAGGAAAGCAACAAAAATTTTATAGGCTGGCTGGTATATATTTCTCGGAGGTACAGGCCAACACGGAAGGACTGTGGCTGACCAAGTTCGCAAATGACTGCAAACTGGGTGCCATAATTGACTCTCCAGCTGACACAAGCATCCTCCAAAAGGGCCTCATAGAAACAGACAACTGGTGCCAGAGCCATGGCCTCAAGCTAAATACCAAAAAGTGTATAGTCATCCCCTTTGGCAAAAACAAAGTGCCCACAAATTACCACATAGGTGGTATTCCATTAAATACAGAAGAAGTAATTAGGGACCTGGGGACCCAAGTTGATAGCAATCTCTCATTTGACAACCACGTGGCCAAAGTGGTTAGAAAAACATTTTATATAGCCCACCTAATCATGAAGGGATTCACATCTAGATCAGGGGAGGTCATCGTGCCTCTTTACTCATCCCTTATCAGGCCCATAATTGAGTACAATGCCCCTTTTGGGATGTACCTTACCAGACACCTGCAGCAACTGGAAAGACCCCAAAAGTACCTCACCAAGAGGATCAAAGGGCTCAAACAGATGCCATATGCTGCCCGGTTAAAGAAACTCCAGCTCTACTCAGTGGCATACCGCCTGTTCAGAGGCGATCTGTGCCTGACGTATAAAGCCATGTCCAACCCGGAATTAATGGACATGCTGCACCTCAGAAAATCCAAATCCCATCGAGCTATGCGCTTGAGAGACTTGAACCTCAGCACTGAAATAAATAGGACATGCTGGAGGGACAGATTCATAACCCAGAGGCTCCCTTCACTCTGGAATAAAATCCCAGTCCAGGTTAGGCAGAGTCCCTCATTGACTCTCTTCAAGAGGAATCTTGATGAGTGGATGGGAGATCGTAGGTTTACCCCGGGTATCACTTCTGTGTCACTGTTAGACAGAGGCACAGTATACTAATCTTGAAAAAGGGCATAGCAAAATAAATTTAAAATGGGTAGTGAAAGCCAAACACATTCTGGCTAGGCTTATAAATGCCCTAGGGCAGATAGCCTAGTATGAACCTATGAACCTATGAACCTATAATCCTTGGCAGGATATATTACATCTCATATAGTTATGGCTACTGCAGCAGTGACCTAATAAAAAACATTATTACATAGAAGGTACAGGACCCATGACTCACCTCATTGAGAAATTCCATCTCAACTGAATGAGCTGCAGATTTTATTTAACTAATAACTTTTTTCCCCCAACAGTAATAAGAATTGCCTTATGTATTTTTTATCTGTTCCTGAATTTTCTTTTTATAGCCATTAAACCACTTCTGGCAGGCATTTAAAATCAACTGTCAGCCTTTCAGTGGGATATGGGCTACTGTCTCCTCCTTTCTATCCACCTTATAATTTTAGACTGTCTTTCTGGCACAGGTAATTTTACAAATAAGGTACCCCTACTTGGACTCTCAATTTGTGCCTCTAACACTCTCTCTCTCTCTCTCTCACACACACACACACACACACACACACACACACACACACACACACACACACACACACACACACACACATAAAATTTTAGTCATTACTGCTATGAAGTGTGTGCGTGTGTGGTGTGTGCCCCTCTGATGATGATAATGATGCCTGCAGTAGTGAGCCCAGTAATCAGCCTATACAACAGCACATCCCATTCTTGTCATACACAGTTAGTGCCTGCTCCTGTGCATCACAGTCCTTAAATAACCTTTATTGTTGCTGTTTCTTACAGCCCAGTTAGGACTTGGTCATCATTTACAGCTAGCCAAGGTCTGTTAAAGGCCAAGAACAAAAAACTGAAACAGAATTCTTTCTCTGAACTATGTTTTTGTCTCTTCATTAAATGTATGTGTGTGTACTGCTGTATCGGTGCTGCTTTCGCTGGTATAGCGGTTAGTCATTAAATGCATTAGCCCCTTAGTACCTCTGCCTGATTCCTTCTGTGACCCCTGAGCCAACTACAGTAGTAGAGTGTTTGCTACCGCTGTCGTGAAGCTGTTTATCCTTATTTATTAACATAGATTTCATGGAGGGATATCCATAATAGCTTTTAATGTCTTTATATGATTTTTAAATTATATAATTGATATTGTGCGCACTGTACTACAACATATTTATTTTACCAGGATGCTTGAGAGTTAGATTTCCTAGATCCCTTGTGACTACAGTTAGCTAGTCGCAGCTGAGATGCTTCTGTAGCTCACATTATCGAAACCTGACTCAGTTTCTGGCACTATACACTAAATAGAAGGTAAAATACTAACCACTAGCCTCAGCGGAAGCCTTACTGCAGCCCTGGGACCTGGAATAGTAGCAGCATGATTTATAACTCTAGCTTCTTTAATTACACAATGCTGTAATAGAGCTAAACCATTTTTCACATTTACACAGTGCTGTAATAGAGCTAAACCATCCTTTATCGCTGTTCACCCTAATCTACTTAAAAAGAGTTGTTTATTCTGCTGAAAGATGGTCTTTTCATTCTGTCTGCAATGTTCTACCTGTAGTGGATTTACTTTTAGTGAAAGGGATATGGTTTTAGCCAATACTTACACTGTATATTGTTTTATTCAATAGCTACATATAGTCGCTGTGTTATAGATAATTGAGTTATTTTGAAATTAGATGACCTCTCTGTGCTTTTGACTTAAATATTATTGCTTTTTACAATCCTGTTGCTAATGTCTATTATTTGAACAAGTGTTTTTGACCAATTGTCAGGACAGATGTTGCCTATTCCTGATATTGATGGTTTTATCTGACCTAGTTAATTAATACTGTGAAATCTGCACTGTTGATGAAACATCTTTATTGCTTTACCTCCTGTTAATTTTAACATTCTGCTCCCTCCTTTGTTATTTCTCTCCAGCTGTTCAAACCTTTTACACTCACTTTTTCAACTCCCGGCTGTGCCCTATTGGACTACAAGGAGCAGCTATACCCACCTACCTAAACCTGCCTGGGTATTTCCTCACCTGGGTAATCTAAACGCCCTTGGACTAAAAGCCACAGTGGATAATATTGTATGTCACATAGTAATTTTGATTTTATTTTACCTACTTTCTGTATATTCTAGTCCTCTACACCTTCTAGGTGTACTAGATAAACTGCCAGATCTGCCAGCAGCCATACCTCCCCCCTCCTGTTTCTACTACTGTTGTACTCCACTGTTTGTCCCTACGACACTGCAGCCCCCTTTATTGTAATTAACCCTCCCTTCTCCATTACTTTTCTATTTTTTATCCTACTGCTGCGATCTCTCTACAGGATTATTACAAACTCTGGCCACTAGATGGCAGTCTTCAATCACCTCTAATTTCACTTTCGTTTCTCTTCCTACCTCTTACTTTAAACCTTTTTATGATTGTTGCACTCTTCTCCTTGTCTATCTTCTTCTTCTATAACCCATTTAAACCTTATACACATTTCCTCTCATAGTCCTTATAACCCTTTACCTAGCCCTCCTTCTCCACCTTCACTACTCCTAGGCTAACCCTCACTCTCCCAGGTTTCTCTCTCTTTTAACTCTCCCTTCCTCAGACTCCCAACTGCTGCCTTTCTACCTACTGTCTCCTGTTCCAACCTACTACCTTACTGATTGTTTTTTCCACACTGCTTTCACCTTCCTTGGGTCTGCCCCACTCCGTTTGCCCTGCAGGCGCACTCTGCTCCCCTACCCTACCCCCAAATCTCACCCACCCCCAGTGATCCTACAATTATACCTCACTAAGCACTCCCCTTTTTTTTCTCTACCTATCACAAACCTCCTCATCACTAGGCCACTCCCCTATCTCTTTCTTTCCTACTTAGTCTAAATTACCTCTCCCTTTAATTACTCCATTACCTATCCTAACCATCCTCTGCACTGACTACTTCCCATATCTACTTCCCATTCAACCTCCATTACTTTCCCTTTGCTATTCTTTTTCTATACCCTGCTTAATCTCTTGAAACATCCCCATCTATTTTTCTACCTCACTTACACAAACAAGCTACTCTCATCTGATTCTACTTACTGCCATGTCACCAACACACAATACTATTTTCACATACATCCTACTCTTAACTACCACAATAGCCTCTCTGACCATACCTTATTCACTGACCTTCTTTGAAAATCTTACTCTACTTGAACAAAACCATCATTTCCAACATACTTTACCTACTTCCTTTATGTACACCCTCAACCACAGTAACATAACCTGTACCTCTAACTATATACTACCAAAATATCACAGAACTACCCATGTGACTTACCTCACCACCAAAAAGAATTGTAATAATTCCCTCAAGACCCTTAAATTCCTACACTATCCCCAGTGTTACCTTCTCCTTGACGGGGACATTCATCCAAACCCTGGCCCCAATACTAACAATAACAATAACCTTGATAATGTAACCTTACCTAAACCTTCTACATTAGCTAATGCACCTAACTCCCTCCTGATTGCTCACCTTAATATTAGAAGTCTTAACAATAAAATTCCCCACCTGCATGCACTCCTGGACTTGCACTCATTTGATATTCTATGTCTTACAGAAACCTGGCTAAAACCATCTACTCTAGACCAGGAAATTACCCCTCCAGGCTATAACATCTTTAGATGTGACCGCAAAACCAAAAAGGCAGGGGTATAGCCATTATCTATACATCTAATCTCCAAGTATCCCTCTTTAATGAGATTCCATCACTACACACCAAATCTGAAATACTGTCTACCAAACTCCAAATCAACAACACCAAATCTATCCACCTAATTTGCTTGTATCTTCCCCCTGGTAACAATACTAATACTCTTGAAAACTTTCTTTATCTCCTCTCTACCCAACTACCCCAGGAAACCATTGTACTGGGTGATTTCAACATATACTGGCTAAGCTGTAGTTCTCAGAACCCCACTAACCACATAAATCTTTATGGATTCTCCCAATTAATAACCACTCCTACTAGAATCCACAAACCTAACAGGAAAGAATCTACTCTTGACTGGATCCTTATTAATAACCACCCTAGCAATTATACTCCAGGAATCCTTCCCGACAATATTAGTGACCATATGCTTACTTACATTATTAGACAAAAATTTCATATCCCAACTACTCACAAACTCAAAACTTCCCGCTCAAAGAAATTCTTTAATCCTGATAGTTTCCTGAATGAACTGCAAGCATGTGACTGGTCACCACTGACCCATCTTGAACTTGATGAGGCTGTGACCTACTTCAACACTAACTTTCTTCAAATTCTAGACTACCACGCACCTTATCACTCTACTAGAATAAGATCCAAATCTGCCCCATGGCTAACAAAACAAACTAAGCAGAAGATGCTCCTCAGAAACAAAATATGGGCTAAATGGAGAGCTACCAAATGTCCATTTGATCACCTCCTCTTTAAACAGCTAAGAAATGCCACCAAGAAAGATACTCTTAGAGACAAAAAAGACTACTACCTACACCTCCAACAAACTAATCAACAAACACCACAAAAATTTTGGTCAGGGATAAACAAACATCTTTAACCAGGACACTCAACTACTCCTGCTCCATTAGGTTTCAACCATAATAATATCAACCAGATCCCTAATGCCTTTAATAAATACTTTACAGAAGCCATTCAAACCCTAGCCAATTCTGTACCCCCACCTACTGCTTCCCCACCACACACTGCCAAGACAACATCTCCTACCTTTCATATACAACCTATTCCTACATCTGTTATTCTTAAACTGCTTAAAAAACTTAAACCCTGCACCCCATCTGCGGACCGACTCCCATCTGAATACCTACAAATTGCCGCAAAAGCTATTCATTACCCCACATCTATACTCATTAACAGAACTATCTCTGAAGACAAAATCCCTACCATTTGGAAAGTATCTCACATTATCCCACTACACAAAGGTGGATCTTCTATAGAGCTTTCAAACTTTCGCCCTATTGCCTTACTCTCCCCATTAGCTAAAATAATGGAAAAATGTATTCATAAACAACTACTCAACCACCTTCTACAAAATAACCAACTAGCCAACTGCCAACATGGCTTCAGACCATTCCATAGCACAACGACTGCCCTTCTATCCTTCATGGACTCTCTAAATAAAAATCGTAACAATAACTCCTTTTCCTCTGCACTATTTATTGACCTGTCAAAAGCTTTTGATATGGTTAACCATAACTTACTTCTAGACAAACTAAATTACCATTCTGTTGATCCTCTAGCATTACAATGGTTTAGGTGTTATCTTCAAAACAGACAGCAAGCAGTACTTTCGGATAACAATCTGTCTTCATTACTCCCAGTAAATATTGGAGTCCCACAAGGATCTATCTTAGGTCCCCTTCTTTTCTCCTTATTTATTAACGACCTCCACATGGACATACCTCAAGCCACCTGCATTCAATATGCAGATGACTTGACCTTAATCTGTACTGCTAAGAACATAGCCACCCTCCAGTCCCTCACCCAAACTATGTTCCAAAATGTGGAAAACTGTTTTTTGAAACATTGCCTCCTCCTTAATCTCAAAAAAACAAAATTGCTGCTTTTTACCCCAACTCAAAAATCTTCCACACCATTCTTCTCTATAACCTCTAACAATGCTACTAACATTACCCCAGATACTACCACCCGCCTACTAGGGGTTACAATTGACAATCGTCTTAACTATGATCACCATATCAACGCCACCATAAAATCTGTTAACAAAAAAACTTGGTACTCTCTATAGAATCAAACCCTTCCTTACCCCCATAGCCAGGAAAACTATTGCCCAGACCCACCACATTTCTACTCTTTTCTATGCCTCTGCTATATATACTAACCTATCTAAGAATAACATCTCCAAACTTTCTACCTGTTATAATAGCATAGCTAGATTCATTACATGTACACCCTTTAAAACTCACCACTGTCTTAACCTCAAACAACTAGGATGGCTAGAATTGCAGAACCACATACTCTATCAGCAGTTACTTATCACTCAAAAGATCCTACATCACCCCAATAATACCCCTATCCTCACTAATCTGATTTCACCATATAAAAATCTAGCTACCCTACGTTCTGCTAATAAACTCCTGGTCTCCTTGATTAAATCTAATAATAAAGCTGGTGACTCACTTTTCAAAAACACTTCAGGCAAAAACTGGAATCAGCTCCCTCCTGAACTATCTAACCTACCTTCTACTTCTCTATCCAAAAAACATATTAAAGAACATTTTAAAACTCAGTGGCTTTGTCCCTGTGCTAACCCAGACTGAAATCTATTTCCCCTCCTACTCATACCCTTTTCCCCACCCCTCTATCTTCGGCCTCTAACCTAGGCCTCCTAATCATGCTTCTTTTCTTTTCATAGTAAGAGGAAATATTATAAGGACTTTACTCTGTTGTGCTCATACCCACTTTGTGTTTAGTACAGCTGCCATTCTTTACCTAAAAATAAACTATTAGCATAATGTCTATATTCTATAATTACATTACTATATATTTGCTTTTAACCAATGCTACCACTGTACTGTTTTCTTACATGGCCTAGTTATATATTGTTATACATTGTTAACTTTTGTTTTACTGTTTATGCTTGGAGCTTTTCTCCCCGGGCCTCTACTGAAAATGGACTCAAATCCAGTTAGACTAGCCCGGTCAACAAATGTAAAATAAAATAAAATAAATAAAAAATAAATAAATATGTTTTCCTAGCTCACGTTTTCCATAACATGTATTTTGTCACAATTTCTTTATAAGTTTTAAAATCAGTTATGCTGGCCATGAGATTGATGCCCTTTCCTGTGCCTGCTTCTTCAAAGCACATATGCTGGCAGTGTAGTGACATCTTTCCAGGTGCATTACCTGTCTTCTAGAAACAGCTCAGTGTGCAAAGGAACAGAATAGGTTACAAGTTTGCCCATCCCAAGTTTATTAAAAATAAGCCATTTTTGGGTTGTCAGTTTATACTTTCTTCCTCATAAACAACATTTTATCCCTCCTAAAGTTATCTTTCTCATCTCTTATGAAATAAGATTACTCATTCCTGTACATGCAATTAATATATAGTAAAAGGAGACCATGCAAACTCATCCCCTGAAGCTGAATACATACATTTTATCTAATACCCTGCTTAGCAGCACCTTCTAATGACTACCTGTTTTTCTGGGTTGTGGCAAATATATAAATATATATATATATATATATATATATATATATATATATATATATATATATATATGTGTGTGTGTATATATAAAATTGTGTGTTTATATTATATCACGTTTTTGGAAAATCAAAACTCATATGGTCGAGACATAGGATCAAGCTACCAAAAACTCAAAATTAAAAAAAACAAAATAAAAAAACAGATCTACATTACACCCCCTTGCAAATTCTATATACCAACTTCAAGATTGCTCTACAGTAAGAGAAAGGCTAAATTCCCCAATCTTACTGTACCGCGATCTACATAGAGATGCTTCAATGAAGAATTAACCATTTTTCCCTCAGTAGTGCAATCTCGGAGTTGGTATATATAATTTGCAGGGGGTGTGAGGAGTGCAGACCCCACATAGGATTTTTTTATGATTTTTAATTGTGAGTTTTCAGAAACTAAATCATGTGGTCTCAACCATATGAATTTTCAGTTTCCAACGCATGTTGGTATAAATGACCTGAGATGTACCTCCCAGGACTACATGAAAAGAGACATATAGGAGCTTTCGGATCTTGTAGCCCCAGGCAGGTATGACCCTAGCTCTGAGTAGCATCCTATTGTCACCCAGAATGATACCACAGTACAAGCAGAAAACGAGTGACTTCAACAATTGGCTAAATTTCTGGTGTCATTCTAAGGGGGATCCAGTATCTGTCTGCCTGGGATGACATGATCAACAGACCTTGATGCTTCACCAGAGATGGCCTGCACCTGTCACCCCAGGGATTCTGGATACTAGCCAAGGCTTTTGCCAGCCCTATAGTGCCTTTTTTGGCAATGTCCTGAAGACAAAATTACCACTGTAACAGCTACAAGCAAACAAAATTTGAGGGTAATTCTACTCAACGCTAGAAGTCTAAATCTCAAAATGCACTCACTCGAAGCACTCCTTAAAATGGAGAAAATCAACATCTGTGCAGTGACTGAGACCTGGTTCAAGGCTCCGGAGAGCACCCCAGCACTACCAGGCTATCATTCATACCACACCTTTCGGCCCCTAAACCTGGACAGAAGCACTAAAGGCGGTGGTGTCTCCATATTCATAAAGCATATGCACACCTCCAGACTAGTAGCCCAACATAACACATCAGAGATACTTCAGGTACAACTAACACTAGGTAAAACTGCAATCCAGGTTGTAGCCTGCTATAGATCCCCCACCATGTCCCAAGATTCTCACTCCACATTCCTAAACACACTGGAAAATATTAGGGTACAGCCCAGTATCCTTATACTGGGGACTTTAACTACCCCTCCATTAACTGGGAAAATTACTCATGTACCAACACACTTGCTCAACGTTTTCTGGAATTCATTAATTCCAACACCTTGGACCAACTCATTCTTACCCCCACCAGGGGTAGAAACATTCTTGACCTGGTCATTACTAACATGGTGAACGGTTCACTACACCAGTAATCAACTCCTCCCTGGTCATATCTGACCACAAGCTAATCACCATGGATATCCACATCCCACTCCCAGCCTCCCCCTGAAAGGAAACCACTGTAAAAAACTTCTCCAAAGACAATTTTGGACTTCTAAAAACAGAGGTGGCTAACTTCACAACACCTATGCAAATGGAAAATTGGTGCATGACTGAATCATACAACAATGCACTCATGAGCACATACACAAGTGCATGGAATGGGCCATACCAAACAGAATCAAGATGCTCTCCTCCAAAAAAAGGAAGCCAATCTGGTGGTCCCCCACCATAAACAAACTCAACAACAGAAGGAAAAAACTGTTGCAGGAAAGGGTGAAGTCCCAAGACTGGAAAAACTCCCTTGTCAGCCTCAGCAAAAAACTGAGATCCATCATTAAATCTTCTAAAGCTAGCTATGAAAACAACATTGCTGCAGATTCTAAAGACAACCACAAGGCATTCTACAGTTATGTCAAGAATCTGCATGGCAATATTCAGATCTGCTCTGAGTTACAGCACAATGGCAATACATGTACAGAACCAACTGATATTGTCAACATATTGGCAGACAGGTTCAGTGTGAACTTTGCCCCCCTTTCACCCCCTAAAGGGCCTATAACAATACCTGAGGAATGCCAAGTCCCTATTATCATGGCTAAACAGGTAAAAACCGCACTGTCCAAAGCCAAGAATACAGCTTCCTTGGGACCTGATAATATCCCTGGCTGTGTTCTACATGAATTACAAAGTGAACTGGCACCACACCTGAGTACCCTGTTCAGTCACAATCTCATTTCAGGCTTTTTTCCTACTGAATGGCACTCTGCTATGGTCATCCCACTCCACAAAGGGGGAGCAAATACAGACCCTGGGAACTACTGCCCCATTAGCCTGATGAGTCTGATATGTAAGGCTATTGAATGCATCATCATGGACCTTATAAATAAGGATATAGGGAATCTCCAAACTCTACACCCCATGCAGTTTGGGTTTGTGAAAAGTAGATCATGCCTGCTCAACCTGATAGACTTCTTCGAGTCTGTCACCAGAGCTGTGGATGAGGGCAAGATAGATCACACAGCCTACCTAGATCTTGCCAAGGCCTTCGACACCATCCCTCACTCAGGAATCATATATAGACTCACTAAACTAAGCATAAACCCCTATGTCATAAGATGGGTTGCCAATTGTCTCACTGATAGAACCCACACTCTGAAAGTAGTGGACTCCAAATCTGACTACCGACCAGTTACATGTGCTGTCCCACAGGGATCGGTCCTAGGTCCTCTCCTGTTTGGCATCTACTTACCTGAAGTTCAAGCCAACATAAAGGGACTATGGCTGACCAAGTTCGCAGATGACTGCAAACTGAGAGCCATTATTGATTCTCCAACTGATGTAGACATTCTAAAAAAAGGCCTCACTGACACCAATGACTGGTGCCAGAACCATGACCTTAAGCTCAATGCCAAAAAGTGGATTGTCATTCACTATGGGAAAAATTCGGTGACCATGAACTACCACATAGGCGGTAGCCCACTAAACACCGAAGGTGTGATAAGAGACCTGGGGACACAGGTTGACAGCAACCTCTCCTTTGATAACCACATTTCCACTGTAGTCAGAAAGTCCTTCTATGTGGCACATCTCATTACAAAAGGTGTCTCATCCAGGAAGAAAGATGTCATAATCCCTCTCTACTCATCCCTCATTAGACCTATTATAGAATACAACACCGCATTTGGTATGTACCTCACTAGACACGCAGAACAACTGTAAAGGCCACAAAAATACCTCACTAAGAGGATCTTTGGCCTTAGACACATGCCCTATATGGACAGACTCAAAAAACTCCAGCTATACTCTGTCTCTTATCGCCTACTTAGAGGTGATCTCTGCTTGACTTACAAAGCCATGTCTGACCCAGAGCTGATAGATATGCTACACCTAATGAAATCCCATTTCCTCCGTGTCACACGCTCTAGGGACCCCACCAGGGGTAGAAACATTCTTGACCTGGTCATTACTAACATGGTGAACGGTGCACTACACCGGTAATCAACTCCTCCCTGGTCATATCTGACCACAAGCTAATCACCATGGATATCCACATCCCACTCTCAGCCTCCCCCCTGAAAGGAAACCACTGTAAAAAACTTCTCCAAAGACAATTTTGGACTTCTAAAAACAGAGGTGGCTAACTTCACAACACCTATGCAAATGGAAAATTGGTGCATGACTGAATCATACAACAATGCACTCATGAGCACATACACAAGTGCATGGAATGGGCCATACCAAACAGAATCAAGATGCTCTCCTCCAAAAAAAGGAAGCCAATCTGGTGGTCCCCCACCATAAACAAACTCAACAACAGAAGGAAAAAAACTGTTGCAGGAAAGGGTGAAGTCCCAAGACTGGAAAAACTCCCTTGTCAGCCTCAGCAAAAAACTGAGATCCATCATTAAATCTTCTAAAGCTAGCTATGAAAACAACATTGCTGCAGATTCTAAAGACAACCACAAGGCATTCTACAGTTATGTCAAGAATCTGCATGGCAATATTCAGATCTGCTCTGAGTTACAGCACAATGGCAATACATGTACAGAACCAACTGATATTGACAACATATTGGCAGACAGGTTCAGTGTGAACTTTGCCCCCCTTTCACCCCCTAAAGGGCCTATAACAATACCTGAGGAATGCCAAGTCCCTATTATCATGGCTAAACAGGTAAAACCCGCACTGTCCAAAGCCAAGAATACAGCTTCCTTGGGACCTGATAATATCCCTGGCTGTGTTCTACATGAATTACAAAGTGAACTGGCACCACACCTGAGTACCCTGTTCAGTCACAATCTCATTTCAGGCTTTTTTCCTACTGAATGGCACTCTGCTATGGTCATCCCACTCCACAAAGGGGGAGCAAATACAGACCCTGGGAACTACTGCCCCATTAGCCTGATGAGTCTGATATGTA
>NC_056746.1:874654284-874714284 GCF_019279795.1 Protopterus annectens | reverse complement strand
CTTGTATGCCAGGCATAGATCTCTCCTCGACAGCCTGTAGGAGACAGAATACAGGGATAGAGCTTTGAGGCAGTCTGCAATTGTTACTTATGCCCTGTATTCTTTTAGTGATAACCTCTGTGGACATTCCAATTGTTGGGTGTATCTGGTTAGGTGCATACCAAAGGAGGCATTGTACTCAACGCTAGGTCTGATGAATGCTGAATACAGCAGAACAATAACCTCCATGGACCTAAATGCCATACCTTTCTTCATAAGATGCACAGCATAGAAGATCTTCTCATTGCTGTCACGTGATGGTCAAAGGCTAGATTACTATCTATGTGTGTCCCCAAATCCCTGACTACTGGATCAACTCTAAGGGGTGTGCTGTTAATATGATAGTTACATGGGGTGGATGATTTCCTGAAGGATGCTATTATGCATTTCTTGGCATTTAGTTTTAGTCCATAGCTCTGATACAAGTTATCTGTCTGTGACAGCCCTTCCTGGAGAACATTAGTTTCAGTGGGGGATTCTATGACTGCTCGTAATTTCCAATCATGTGCAAATTTGGTCAGCCACTGGCCTTGACTTCAGAGAAGTAAATACCAAAAAGAAGCAGTTCCAGGAGTGATCCCTGAGGGATGTCATTTGTGACTGGCCTCTTTATAGAGGTCAACTCCCCAATTCTAACTTCCTGGGTCCTGTCTGAGGCCAGCCGGTGTATGACATAAGGGTGTATACCTGACCTCTTGAGTGTATCAACATTGCCCTTGTTGGGTATTGTGTCAAATGCCTTGGGCAGGATAAGGCTGGAAGTGTGACCCATAGTGCCCTCATCCATTGCTTTGTTGACCTTCCCAATGAAGTCAACCAGGTTGAGTAGGCGTGACTTGCCCTTAACAAAACTAAAGTGGGTTGGGTCCAGTGTTTGGAGGCCAAATTGTGCTGGGTCCAGAGTTACCGAATATTCCAAATATTTAATTTCCATTTCAGACTCACACATGAAAGAGGACACTGAATTTTTAGCTTTTACTTTTACTAAATTCTAGACTGAATATAGCTTTAACAAAAGGCACTTTTATGACATAAAGTAGAAGCACATTATTTCAGAACACAGCAAAAACAGTTCTTTGTCATTTAACCTAATGCAGTGTTGAGACTGGATATGCTGTTTATATGCAGTGTGATTAGTGAGTTAACCCTCTCAGTCAACTCCTAGTTTCTTACATTTTGCTTTTTGATTCTTTGTTAATCAGGGCTTGTCCAGGGACCCTCTTCAGCCATGACCCGAACCACATAGGCAAAACACACAGAGCACTTTACTATAGCATTACAACAAGAGCATATGCAATGACATATAGCAGAAGAAATAGCAAACATCCAGTACATACATAAGATAACCTTTGATTGCAGTACTAGTAAAAACACCAGAAAAAGCAATGTTGCAGTATTAAATAAGTATGAAACTTCAATTACAAGAATAAACATAACACTTCATTTACAGAATAATCTGAGATTGTACATACTCCATTGTATACGCACATAACACACAAATATCATACTTGTTTCCTGCAGGCAATAATACAGCAAATCTGAAAGCCTTATCCATGTTAGCAGTTTGCAGTTGCCATACCATATTAGCAGCTTTCAATTTGGTAGCAGTCTTTAAAAAAGAAAGGTTACTGATATTTCCTGGGGGAATATTTGCAAGATAACATGTGTCTTTCTAGCAAATACACCTATTTCAAGAAATAGGTTATCCCTTAAATCTTTCTTGAAAGGCAATTGTTTATCTTTATCCTAATCTCTTCAGGTATGTCATTCTACATAGCTGGCACAACACTACACTACAGCACCCTCTTTGGCAGGTTGAAAGAGTAAAAGGGTGGCTTGTGTTGTAAAATGCCCTCACTGTTTCTAAGGGAATAAACTTGATCTCTGAATTGTAATCTGCCTGTTTTTTGTTAGACAGTAGAGTTCATTCAGTAGCTTGTATGTTAAGGTTCTTGCATAATTTTTAAGTGTTTACTCTCGAAAGAAAAATGTTTTTCAAAAGGATCAACGTGTTAAATTTAGATACCAGTTAGAAACTGGTTTCGTATGAAAGACGTTTTAAATTGTGTTATGAAAGAACAGGAAAAGAGCAAAACAAGTTTTAAACCAAATATGTATTAATTACACTTCATCGAAAAAGCACTTACATGTTTCCTGTTAGCAGGAAAATGACCACCTCAGGTAAAATAAGACCATTTTGTTAGAGCTCCTTTTGAAAAAAGCAGGTTTTTTGAATGTACAATGGAGGGGAATGAAACAGCTTAATACAGAGAGCAAAACACAGTCAGCACTGTGAAAAATAGATTTACAATAATAGGCAATGTAAGTGCCTATTAGACACTACTTAACAGCATCAATAATTTGGCTATCCTTAACTGCAGATTTTCATTGTATCAGGTTCTTGGAGACTTCTTGGGAAGCTACACTGGAGAAACCTGATTTTTTTTGAACAAAAGTGTAGGCACTTACAGTTCAGATAATTTGTATGCCCTGGGGAGGCACACCAGAATAGTGGATGGTGCACCCTGGCTGGCAGCATGTGGAAATAAAATAGGAGTTGCATACAGTACATCAGTGAGTGGATGGGCTCTAACCTCAGCTGCCCATTGGTGAAGGAGGTCAGAATTACACTTTTTGAGTATATAATGAAACAGCTTTGACAATACTTTGATGGCTTATTGAACAAGGGGAGTGACAGGAATATGTTAGTGGAAGGCAACTGTGTTTTTGTAGGATTGTTAGGGTAAATGGGAAACACACCCATCAGCAATTACTCAGAGCACATGTGAACACATTCAGGCTGCCCTTGTACTATCAGTTGCTGTTAAATCATGCCTGTTCACTACCTGATACATATACCACATAAGGAAAATTGTTTTTAACAAAGAGAAGAAACATTCATGTCACCTTTGGGAATGGGAATGTTATGGCTATCATACTGTAGGAGCATTTGATCAATAATGTTATGTAACTGACATTGGCTAAACTGCCTGCATACACAAATATGACTGTCAGACTCAAAAGCAGCATGGTATTAGGACAGGGAAGACAACCGTGTTGTAAAGGGTTTGCTGGCCACTGACCACCATCAGTGTGGTAATGCCACTGTTTTCGTTACCTACACAGCAATGCCTAATAAAGGTAGTAAGGAGAAGAACACTGCTAAATTTGCAGAAAACAACTGCCAGAATATGGTTCTACTTCAGCTCCTCTATTTCCATGGTTGATGCCTCTTTTGGAGGAATGCTGCCAACAAGGCCTATTGGGACTGTGCCTGGAAAGATCTGATGGGGACATTAAAACTTTCAGTGGTCAGGACGGTACTCATTAAATGGTTCATTGTGGGGTCACCAACATTACTTGTGCTGCTGAAAAATAGATGCCCTCCTGGCACAGGAAGCTAGATTGATGGCTAGTAGGCCATTGGTCGAGTCACCTGTCACTAAGATATAAGAGTTTCTAGCTTCTCTCAGAAATAGTGACACCTCAATGTGGCCCCACAGTATGGTGCTGGATATTGGTGCAAAGCTTCACCAGCACCAAGAATATGTATTGGAGATTCCCCAAGTAAATAGAACTATTTCTCTGTAACATTAGATCCTGACCCATTAGTCACTGGCCAAGTTATTAACACTGATTTGGCTTATGCAGGAACATCAGCAATTATGCCTGCATGACCCTCTGCACAAGGTACATTACTTAAATATTTTGTTTTCAAACAATAGTATTATAACGCTTGACTTTTGTGTATCCATCTGCTGCTGAGTTATGCTTACACAGGTTATTTTGTTTTGTATGTTCACAAGTGATTCTGTATCTGACACATCCTCTGTGGAATTGCCACTGCCTGATGTTCAAGGATCTGATACGTATGATGAGGATGAGGATGACGATGATGATAATGATGATGACAAGAATGAGCTGGCACAGTCAGGGAGTACAGGGTATGTGAGTGTTTTGGACACACAGAATATTACAACCCCACCCCCTACACAAACCATGGACACAGTCTGTATTCCTGCAGGCACCCAGGAGACACATACCATATAGGGAGGAAAGGTTACTGATGTCACAAGCAGTCAGGGAAGTGTGGTCCCCCTCCAGGACATCTGTCAGGATTTGTCCCTAGTTCCCTTGGGTGTGGCAATACACATAGAGGAATGGGTACTAATGCTTTCCAGAGCCATGATTACCATCTTCCTCCTAAAGTTGATGTGTCAATGGCCACAACCACCCACGTGTGCAAGTCTAGCATGGAGGCTCAGGCTAGTACCACTACAACCATAGTAGAGTTTGTAAGGCTGATGCAGGGTAAGCAGTGTGACTTAGGAGAGTGCATATTCCATATGTGTGATTGTTTTGATAGACTAAATCACATACTGGAACAAGTCATGCCCTCCTTGCCTGCCATGTGTGAAGAGCCATCTATAATACAATTCAACCACTACCTCCACAGATGATGGCCATCATGGCCATGGACATTCTTAACCATGATTTTGCAATGCTAACACTTCCAAAGCTACACCTGCTGTGGTGATGTCTGTGGTCAGGAGAGGACATCTCTGGGGTTGTGGCATTGTAAGCAGTTGCACATCTCATTACAGATGTAAATCACAGTCACACAGCATGCCAACATCTAGCTGGGACCATAGTTCAACTAGTACAACTCTTGGTAGAGCTAGTTCTTGTGGGTTGCTACATGAACAAGATTTCCACAGCTCTACCATCTATACCCTGGACCTGTCGAGTTAATCTGGTTCCACTGCTGCATCTATTGCCATGGCTGTGTCCAAACAGATTCACACTCACAACATTTATTTATTTATGTATTTGCATTTGTTTACATCACCACAGCACACAATACATCACACACACACAGACACACACACACACACACACACACACACACACACACACACACACAAGCACCCACACACACACACACACACACACACACACACACACACACACACACACACACACACACACATACACACACACACACACACAGACAATTCCATTGACAGTAACCCTTTATAAAGCCTTTTACATGAATGCTCCTCTAAAGCCGATGTACACAACTGCAGACATTGTTATAACTGTCATCAGCACTCACCTATTTCCCTGTGAAAGACATCCACACATGTGCTCCCTCACTCACCCACTGGTACAAATAATGATAACTGCATCCTCCTCTTTGTACATTGTTACACAGGTTGCCTCTGTCTGATGCATAGTGTGGTGTGCATATGCATGGGTAAACACAGCTTGGTGCTGGTTTTACATGCATCACCTTTACTGTAGTGTATCAGCTTTACTATATTTAGCTATGTGCTAAAGTTATGTGAATTCCATTGCCTATTTGCCAGTGAAGTGGCATACTGTGCTTGCCTCCATGTAGCATGATCTTCACTGCTATTGATTACTCCACTGACACCTCATCTGGCTCAGTTTCCACTGCCTGGTTGCTGTAGACTGCTCCTTCTTCAATTTTCCCCCCTGATGTGGCTGCACCTAAATATGATGTTATGTAACATTGTACATATTGAAAATATTTTTGCATACATGCCGGGATCATACTGTAAGGCACTGCTAGATGAATTCACACAGTAAAAGTGTGACTTCAGCTGCCCAAACACACTCTCAGTAATGTTCCTTGTTCTCCATTTGGCAGAGTTGTACCCTTTGACTGCTTTATTCTGTGGATTTCTGATGAGTGCCATCAGTCAGAAGTGCAGGACATATCCAGCATTGTCAATAAGGTGCCCCTGTGGGAATACACAACTTATAAATCTTTAGTATAGGTTACAGGTGTGCTATTTGTGGCAGCCCTGATAACTGCCTGGCTCACTTGCAGACACATTGTAGATGATACATTCTACATTATAGACCACTTTTTGGGGTCCATGTACCTCCTTCCCAGTTCCCCATGTGGGGCCTTCATTTCAAAGTGGGTGCAGTTTATGGTCCTCAGTACCTCAGGGAAATGGGCTGTTCCATAGAAGTCCCACATGATGTTCCCTCTCACATGTACTCCCCCAATTTATGAAGCATGGCACCTAGAAACTGACAAAACTATTCTTGAGGCAGATGTCTGAGATCCCCCAACTGTGTCCTAAGTAGGTCACTGACAGGTCCCTTTAGCTAGTATATGTACAGCCGCATGTACTTTGGTATCCACTAGGATACGTCCTCCAATAACTCCTACAGGTCTGCAAATGAAGCCAGGATATGTCCACAATGTCTTCAATGGTCTCCCTATTCACAGGGTTCCAGTCCAGAATAGTGGTGGCATGGAGTCCATAAAATGTTAAGTGCAGTCTGATGGCCCTCACCTCCTGAGGTAATGATTTGCTCCATTGTGGACCATAGTAGCAATTAGATCTTGTTGCAGATTCACATTTATTAATGCAGTGACAACCCCTCACTTTTTTCTCAGTCCACTAAGCATAAGCACAGAGATTCAGCAGTATTCATTTATACATAGTGTGTATCTTTGAGTTGTGACATTTATAGATTTATGAATTACTATGCAATCTTGTTTTGCCTCATTTACATACTCCATGCCACTTATTTTAATAACATTCCTCACTACTGTGTCATTGCACAGGCTTTAGCATATACCATGACCTGCGCTACTGCTCTGCATTCCCTGCTACTGCCAAATGTGTCATTGCTTACACCCTGCACATTTACTTACCACAATATATTTATGTGTATATGTGCATATCTAGCTCTCTCTCTCTCTGTATATATATATATATATAAATATATATATATATATATATATATGTATATATATATATATATATATATATATATATATATATATATACATGTATGTGTGTGTCTGTGTTGTTTATGTGTGTGTGTGTGTGTGTGTGTGTGTGTGTGTGTGTGTGTGTGTGTGTGTGTGTGTGTGTGTGTGTGTTTGTGTATATGTGTGTGTGTATATGTATATGTATGTATATATATATATATATATATATATATATATATATCTTTACCAAATTTTGGAACTTAACAATCCAAATGAAGGCACAAATCAACCATCTCAAAACCAACCAACCAAATGTACCTCTTAAATAAACCTAAACAGCTCTGACATGAGGTCAGTCTGCTCATTGGACACAAATCCTCTGGCAAGAAATCCTCTTTAAAACCAATCCAGACTAATTAAGGACCACTCACCTGCTCCATGTCCTCTCCAAAATATCAACAGCATCTCCACTCCCTAATCCTCTCTCCCAGAGCCCCTTTCTTCACCTCCCCCTTTTACTTAACTCATTACAACTGGGTATCACCTGTAGGTGTTTCTGCAGTTGCATCCTACTGATGCCTCTAGGTGTCAAATATTGCTTGCTTATATTTGCATTAATAATTTCAAAAACATGCTACATACAGAGTATTTAAAGATTTTGTCTTAAAGTTTACACAATTGCAAACATCTGCAATGATATTTTACCTCTGTCAAGTTCAGGTAAAGAGATATTAGTTGTTGTTCATATAATATTCAAATATTATTTATATTGTCATAAATATCATGCTTTTCTAAATATTTCGAAAACCTAGTAGCACAGATAGAACTGCTTAGCCTCACCCTTAGCCACATCCATATAGAGAAATAAAGGGCAAAAGTTAACTCACTTTTCCTTAGGATGGGAAAACATCACCCTACCTATCCAACCTAGCCAGGTTAGCTATAGGCAAAGGGGGGGTCTTTCTACCCCATCTCAAATATGGACTATCCATAACAGCTACAGCTTCCAAGAAAAAAAACTTCTTCATAGTAGAGGCTATCAAAAGCAAATCTGCTATCACTTCAGCTCTAACTCACCCTTTCATGAACACCACTGCATCACCCTCAAAAAAAAACAAATGGTTCCCAGTGCCACACAGACTGCCACCAGGGTCTCTCACCTTCATATTTCTCCAGCCTAACATATTCCCACCACTAACTGCCAAGCCTTATATTAATCATGTGCACGCTACAACCTCAGATGCTTCTCCCAAACATCCCCCTCACTCCAACCCTTACAAAACAGATTGCTCTGCACCAAGCACTCTTTCTCCAGCCTTGCTCCTAAATTATGAGAATTTCCTGCCCTCACACATAAAGAAACAACAATCCTCCTTTCCCACCTTCAGATCTGAACTTAGACAATTCCTCCACATCAAATTAAACTGTAATTATCGCATAGCAAGCCACATCATATAAGGGCCTCTCACCCTCAAGCCCTACTCTCTCTCTCTCTCTCTCTCTCTCTCTCAAATACTAACACTTCACTCAACCTCCTCCACCCTCCACTGACCAGACTCTCATTGCCCTACAGCATTTCTCCCATGATGTAAACCTGAACATAATCATGTAACATTGTACAATGTGCAATTCTCTCTTCATTGTTGCTAGACCTATTAATTGCTACTGTACAGTTTTTGTAATATATCGTTACTCTCTGTTCCACTATTTTCTTCTTTGAATTATTTTACCTGGGCAGTTCCTGAATATGGTCAGATGCAATCAGTGTAAAATAAAAATAAAAAAATAACAAATAAAAATAAAATAAAATATACATATACATATGCATATACTTAAATAAAACCCCAAGGTTGCACAATCTTGGAAAATAGGGAGAAGGTTCAAAAGAAGCAAAAATCCACTGCTTGGCTTTACTCCAACTCCTGTAATCCTAACAGAAAGCACGGCAACTTTTGAAAACCAAATTTAAACATACTACTGCTACATCAACATCCTTGTACAATGTTTCATCCTATAATAAAATGTTACACAATAAACTATGTGCCCCCTCCCTCATGGCATAGTTCTAGTCTGCACTATGTGTTCCATTTGGCCCTGCCAGCTGTAGGGCATAACACTGCTCGCAAGCTATCATTTTTCACAAACAGTATATGACCCTTCTTAATGTAACGTAATGTAAAGTAATGTTCATGTTTAGGGTCCTCTCCCCTCCAAAGTTTGCACAGTGCAGTGCTGGTTATCCCAAACTAACCCCTCCCACTTCCTGTTTATCTACTGCAAGTTCACTTTCAATAAAAACATGTGAGGGATGACTGAACTGTGTGAACTGGTCTTACTGACATATCAATGGGCAGATGCACTGAAGATGCACCAAAGTAGGTTCTAAAGGAGGCAGTACAGAATTGGATCAAATCAGAGCCTCATTGTTTGCTGTTCAAGAGAGGTATCTATACAGGTGAAGGGGAAGTACTAAACTGTAGAGAGAGGTTGTTCACTAGGGGATACTTGTGAGAGGATTATTTGCTATCTTGAGCAAGTTGATAGAGCCCCTTAGATTTCAGTAAGCACAGGTGCACGATATAGACTAAAGGTCACAGCTGTATGTACAAAGCTGACATAATTACCAGTGTGTTAATTTTTTCCAGCAGCCAGCTCACACACAAATAATCATCAAGTTATTGCCTGTACCAGCAGCCAGCATGCAAAGGAAAGAGAGGATAAGAAGGCATATTGACTGGCTGGCACAATGGACAACAGAGAAAGGCCCTGTGGTCTATGCCAGGGACAGACTCCATCTTAGTCCAAGAGGGACAGCAATTCACAGTGTTTGCCTACAGAGCTACATCTCAAAGACCATCCCCGGGATTCATGAACCTTGCGCCAGGCGCACGCATAGCGTAGGCGTTACAATGCCAGATATGGCCGCTGAGCGATTCAGGTACGATCCAAATCCACGTGCACTACCGGCATGCACCGGAGTTGCGCTGCCTCCGGCGTAGGTATGTTAAACACCCCATGTGCAGTGTTGCACCATGCAAATGAAGGCATATAGCGATCCACGAAGTGGCGCAGGCGTAGCATAAGGGCACGGCAATGTAAACAAAAAAAAAACGGTTTACATTTACCCAAACATGACATAGGAGTAACGGAAGGCTGTCAACATCAGGTATCACACTGTTGCCATATGCCAATGGCGAAAGACACAGAGAATGTCAAAAGAAAACATGCACAACACGTAAACAATGACATAAATGGTATGTCCACAGAAACACACAGCAGAACCCCAGGACATGTCCGTGGAAGGTGCTAAACAATGAAATAATATGACAATGTCATAAAAGAGCAGTGTAATACACATCAGCTTCAAAGACACAATACACCATGGTATGCATGGAAAGCCACATCCACGGTGCAAGGGTTGCCAAGGAGTCGGCAGTGTTCTGCGGTAACTATGAATTAGTAGTCAATGCCATGCAAATGAGGCAGATGATACTGAATCGCAAAACCCCGCGTAAGGCTGGACCAAACGGCGCAGCGGTAATACACCGAGGAGTGGCTCAGAGGAAATACATGTCAACCTCAGAGGGGTGTGCCACTGTAGGAGGAAGTACATTGGAGCCCAGCAAACATGGGCTGTACATCGCACATCACAGCAGCAGGACTGGCATGTGGGGAAATAGTTGAGCTGAGAGCACACAATGCGTGCAGAGATGCATATGCACGAGGATGACTACGTTCCCTTAACCCAGTCATGTGACGCCCTCCCCGTCAACAATAACGGATACAGGAAGGTGATGCTGAGAATATGAGGAAATGCGGAAGCAGTGAAATTGGAGTAGTAATGAGCAATCAACACCAATCAACCCACGAAGGCCAATTGGCGGCAGCTGACAACTCTGCATGCAGAAACCTGCAAAACAGGATAGGGGAGGCATATGAATGCAAAGAAAGTAGGGTAGGTAGCAGATTGCAAAGAGTGAAGAACCGATACAGCAGAGCCAAGTAGACAGGCAGCATAACGGTGGCGGCAGACAAAACGCACGATATGCCATGTCCCAGAAACTACACATGACAGGGCTCTGCAGGATGCAAGCCAGGAAATAGTAGGTGCAATGTGCAGAAACAGTAAGGTAAGGTTGAAAGCTAATACAGTGCAGGCAAGAGTAATGCAACACCAAAGGCAACAGCGCTGCAGTGCCAACGGTAAAACACGGAAGATAATCCACAGATACAGCCGCACAGACACACCCTATGACATCACCGGGTGTACAGCACAACAGTATAAAGTGTGAATGCACACAACACACAGCCGTGTATTCCCAAACGCCGCACTCTAGGTGTAAACACACGGGGAACTTTTAAAATGTACATGTTGGGTGCCGCCGTGGCTGTGATCCATCAGCATGTGTTAGAGACAGACAGAGTTGTGGAGGAGGGTGCCGACAACTACCGTAGGCCTCAGAGGAGAAGGAGAGTGTTCAGACCAAGGGTAACCTACCAGGGGCTACAAGACCTGGAGATAGTAGAGCATTACAGGGTGGATAGGGACACTCTACAGCAAATAGCGGAGCTGTGCCGCCGCCTGAGAACAAGAAACAACAGAGGGGAGCCCATCCCAGTGGACACAAAGGTATGTGCAAGCTTGCGAATACTGGCTACAGGTACCTTTCAAAGGCCAACTGGGGATATAATGGGTATCTCACAGGCATCAGCATCCAGGGTACTACACCAGTTTCTGGATGCCATGTTACCACATGCCAATGAGCATATATACTTCCCCAGATCTCAGGAGGAGTTGGCTAGCAATATGCGCCACTTCCACCGTGTGGCACAATACCCAGAGGTACTGGGTGCGATAGACTGTACGCACATACAAATCAAGTCACCACCTGGGGAGCAGGGTAGATGCTACATAAACCGCAAGGGATTCCCCTCCATCAATTGCCAGGTCATGTGCAATGCGCAGGGCATTATCATGGATGTGTGTGCTGGCAGCCCTGGAAGCTACCACGACTCCCATATCTGGCATGATTCACAGCTGTATCAGGTATTCGCCAGGGGGGACATCACACAAGGCCACCTTGTGGGGGATGCTGGCTATGCACTGGAGCCATGGATGATGACTCCCATCAGAAATGCACACACACACATGCAAGAACGCCATAATGAGGCACACGCACAAACCAGAATAATCATAGAGCATGTGTTTGGGATGCTGAAATCATGGTTCCGGTGCTTGGATACATCTGGTGGAGCCCTGCAGTACTCTCCAGGCACATGTGCCCACATATTCATAGTATGTGCCATGCTACATAATATGATCCTGCGGAAGCAGCTGCTGCAGGGACATAATGGTGAAGGGCCATAAAGCCCACCACAACTGCCAAGGCCAGTACAGGCACAGAGGGTTCAGGACCATGAACACACTGTGCCAGCCCCAGTAGGCAGACGGAGGCGTACCCAATATGCCTATGCCCTGGCAAAGAGGGAACGTATAGCACATACTCTGACAGCATAGGCCCCATGGACTGACACCTCCCTACCTGCACACACAGTGAAATGGATGGCACACAAACATGGCCACCCATAAAGTGTACCATATGGGTGGCCCCATGTGTGACTCCAACATAGGCAGCACCCAAACACTGCACACCCAACAGCTAGCGGAGCATGGAACGCCAACACCTGAACCGTACGTGGGTCCTACAGCAGACGGCGTTGCTGTATGCTGCCATGTTTGCTGCAAGGTGTATACATATAGACATGTACATATGTGCATATACAGATATGGAGATAGATATAACCACACACATAGAAATATATGTACACATATACATATAAAGTACAACAGGTAAGACAGGGAATGAGAGGGATGCAAGGTGACAGAGAAGTAACACGCAATATCTGTACATAGTAAACATAGTGAACTACAACCTGAGCATCCGGGAGGTTTAACAGAACAGGAAACCGCCACCCATGGAAAGCTCAACATATCGAAATGCATAACCGCGAGTCGGGATGATTGCCAGGCCACAGTACAGTAACAGTACATGTGCGGGTAATACTATGATGATATGAGGGTGGAGGTAGACACTGCCGCCGGTCGGGGGACGGGGCAAAATTTTACCGGGAGTATGGATGGGTGGGGGCGGTTTTTCCCTGCAGGAATTTGTCCACGAAAATGTAGGGTTTTATGGAAGGCGGGTGGCAACATGTTAGGGAACAGATGGAACCCCAGGGGATGTAAAGTACCCCGAGATGAAGCCCCCCGGGTGGGGTTGCAAAGAGCAAAGGAAAAACCCAAATGTCCCAGGAAAAAAACAGAAATAAAAGGGTTGTGAAATCCACCAGTTTAAACCATTGTTTGGGACCCAAAGTCCCCGCAAAGATGCCAAATCAATTTTACCCGGACATGTGGCCCGGGGCCCCCCCGTGTTGTTTTAACAAACAACAATCCCCCCTGAAATGGCAACCCCACAAAGGCCGCCAAAGTACAACCACAATGACGAAAAATTTCCCGGGGCAAAAGACAAGGTATACCCAAAAAACCAGTATCCCCCAAGGGGGAAACATAGGAAAAAGCAGGCAACCAAACCCAAAGCAAAAAATACCTAATCCCGAAAAACAGAAGTAATGAAAGGCAGGGATGGGCACAAAAGTAGATGGGATGAAGGCCCAAACCCCATCCGTACCACAATGATACCCCCCCAAAATTAAAGGGATACAAACTAAAAGAACCCTAAGGGAATGAAGCTTAAAAGCAAATTCTGGGAAACACCAACACGGACTACTTTACCTTTTTTAAAGGGAAAACAAAAGTTGTTAAATCCGAATGCAAGTCAAAAGGAAGGGGGAAACCCCCTTGAAAAAATAATCCCAACCAAAACAATCCCCCAACACCCCCAAAATTTTCACCCCACAAGGGGCCCGACAATAAAATTAAACCATTCCCCAATGGCAAATAAAAGCCCAGGGGAGGGCAACCACCCAACCCCGAAAGTCAAGGGTAATGACAAAGCAAGACACATGAGGAAAGATTTGGGGTGTGAACCCACAGTTGCTATGGGGAAAAAGGAGACCCCGGAAAAGTATGTAACCAACTACAAACAAATGGTTAGGGAAAACTAGGGCCGGCAAAAGGAAAGGAAAAAATAAAGGGATTGAACCCCCATATTAGGGGTGAACCCTGATTTAAAGTGATGTTTTGGCGGGTTTTTAAAAAATATTGCCATTGAGAGGTGGTGAAAGGGGGTTTTGAGTGTACCTGCAGATCCAATGGTGGACAGTGTGCAAGCATGGGAAACTGTAAAGGGGTAACACAAAGGGTGAAGGGGCAGGCAAGCCCCCCAAACCCCCTGGGATGGGGTAACAAAAGGCCATGAGGGGGGGGCATGTAGTTTTGTAAGAAATGTGTTGGGATTACCCAGTTAAGGGCCAGCGTGGTATGCCTTGAGTGGGGGCTTTTCAACATGGAAGTAAAGCTGTCGGGGAAAGACAGAAACAACACAGACACAGGTACTGTTGGAGTTAGGGCCCTTTTGGGTTTACAATGGTGATGGCCGTACAATGGGACGAAGAGCAAATTTCCATGAAAAAGGGGAAACCAAATAAATGGAAAAATTGTGAGGGGAAACAACTGAAATCCGGAGGGCCTGGAAAAATGTCGTGGACAATTGTACCCCCCAGGTGTGCCGTGAAAGAAGAGGGGGGGCAACTGCAGTTTAAAGTACTGCCTGTGGTTCCTGCTTGTGTCACCCAAAAAAAAAGGGCACAATGCATGCCCTGGTGCCCTGTGGGAGGCCAGGGCCTATGTTCCCACCGTGTGTGGTGTCTGGGTCACAAACCCCCCAAAATCTTTTGCAAACCCCGGTGGTTCCCGACTGCAAAGTGTTGATACACATGCTGTAAGTGGAGGGCATGGGCCATTCAGGCAGAAGCACCCCCTGTTTGGTAGCAAAGGTTTCGGGTTTCCCCGCACCCAAGTAAATTCTGAGCCTTCACATTCAGTAACGGCCTGAAATGATCAGGGGTCAAAAATGTGGTATTTTAACCCTGCCCGGGGGTGATGTGTTGAAATCAAGGCTCCAGTCCGCAAATAACCCGTCAAAAGGGTTGGCCCCCAGTGTACCCCTGAAGTGGAATATGGCAAAACAGGGGGGGGTTTTTGAAGAACCATGTCAAGATATATGGGGCGTTCCTGGATCTGGGAAATGTTTCCTGCAAAGGTATTGGGATGCACCATTGTTGCCCGATGCCATAAAAAGATGTTTGCCCAACCCCAAAAAAGTTTTGTTGATGGGGGACATAATGGGGCCATAGTGAGTGGGTTCGGCAGGACAACCTTCACAGTTTTTAGAACTTGGGAAAAGGGGGCCCCATACTGGGACTGTGAATGCCCCAAACCTCATGGTTGGTACATGTATCTGGACCATGTGTGCCTGCCAAGTATAAGCTAAAACCAGAACAGGGATATTGCGGTGGATGTTACTTTAAAACCAAAAGGGGTGGGGTGAAGGGCAACAACAATGCGACTGTTGCCCCCCACCCCAAAAAAAACCCCCGAAGGTATGACAGGTGGCCCCTGTGTATGGGGTGCTGGGCAACAAACCCAAAAAGGGTCCAGAAAAGGAGGGGCATCAATATTTTGAACAGTTGTGGGGGGGCCCCCGTCCCAAAAACCCGTCATGGGGTAGAATGATCCCCAAATGAATGCGTCCACCCCTGTTTCGATGTGGGATGTGGGGTCAAACACTGTGACAAAACAGCGTGAAGTATGGGGTGGGGGAAAAATAAAAAAGGTTGGGGGCAAAAGTAGAGTAGAATCATGGGACATGCAGGCATAATGGCATCATACCAGTTTTGCCCCAAACCCAAAAAAGATGTAGGTTGCAACCCTTTGTTTGACACAGTAGCACCGAGAAGCTAGCAGTACAGCAGTACAGGGTGGCATGCATATATGTTCACTAATACCCTGTGTGTCCCCCACTGGCCCGTGGACAGACAGACACCAACACAATGTGCAGAATGACATGTGACAGCACACCCGCTGCCTACTGTAGAACAGGCTTTGTGTAGACATGTGCACAGAAGGTCTCGCCAGCCACACTCAAACAGTTATGGGGAACCCCACCATTATTTTAGCCCATGCCACAGACAGATGTACATCTGTGTATGTAAGTCTGGGAATGTCCCGGCCTAGCAGTATGCGTGTGTTTTAACAACATACGGAATGGGCTGTGTGTGTGAGGGGGCGCATTTTATGGCCCGATCGACGATACCATCAGTGCCCCTGCTATGTGAACATCCCTGTCCCCATACATGGATACCCATGCTGTGCCCAACACCCCCTGTGGGAGGGATGGCGGGCGGTGCACCAGCTGACATGGGGTGGCAGCAGGCACTGGATGTAGACATATGTGGTACCCATGTCAGGCCAGGCAGACATCCACGTGCATGGGCAAGCGGTGAGGGGGCACATACAGCACTGTGTAGAACAATGTCGCAAAATAGCACCTGTCAGGGTAATTTTATGCATGGATGTGCGATACCTGCATGCACCATACACCCCCCCACCAAGCAGGCAGCCTACCTTGCAGAAGGCCAGTGTCCACACCATGTTGATAGACATGTGTAAAGTCCATATACACAAAAGCAAAGACATATGGAATGACAGCCACCCTGCCAATATCAGTACCCCCCAGGTGGGTCACATCCCAGTGCCATGTATGTGACATACCCTGCCATACCATGCAGCCCTGCTCAGCAAGGCTGCCGGGTATCACAGTCCTACATGGTGGATGGACAAATGGCACTTGCACTATCAACCGTCCACACCCGTAATGTGGCAGTGATGCACCCTGTGGTGTCACAGGTGCTGTGTGTTTTTGGACACGGCGCAAGCTATGCATGAGCTTACCTGCAATTGTCACATGGGTACACATTGGCCCAAGTGTATCACATGTGCAATACAGGTGAGCCGTGGCAGGTTGGCCAACCCCCACAGTGCGTGTAGATGTACATGGCACAACACATGCATGTACAGGTGTCCATTTTATGTGTGCAGTGCCACCGCTGCTTCATAATGGCGCGTGATGCCTACTGACATATACACAGCATCCAGGTGAAAAACAACTGTTGTCACATTGGGACACGTGCCAACTGATATGAACACGGGGCAGGCAGGTACACATGTCCACAGCAGGCTAATCAACATGGTGTGTGTACAGTGTGATGAGTTGACACACAGATATGATATGAAACCCACTGCTTAATGGTGTGGGCAACACGCCAGCTGTGTCACTGCCATGATGCATCGCAGAAAACTGTGCAGATGTTGTACATGTCATAGCAATGTATGTCCAGCAGTATGCCAGTACATCAGTGTAAATGTGACCTGTCACCATCATTATGTCTTACAGATAATGCCAGTTGGCTGCCAGCCTTCAGCCGCCAGGAGGATGACGTGATTATCCGTTGTCCGACAACCACGTATACTATTCAGCCATGTGCCACAACAAGCACAGAAAAGGGAGATTTGTGGCAGGATATGCAGGAGGGTGAACGTGGGTGGCAACAACCGCACCTACCAGCAGATCCGCCGACACTGCACAGACCAAAGCAGCGAAACAGCGTGCCCCGCAATCGCCAGAAACAAGGTGGGACAGGTGGTGGGCCACCAACCCAGCCCCCACCACACACGGAGGAGCTCCTGCCCAGTCTGGGCACCCCCAGGAACAACAGAAAACACTCGCCCATCGTGGGGGTGGGTGTCTCCCAACCAACGAGCCCGGAGCTGCCTGGTAAGTCAGTCTTGCATGTGTGTATGATAACTGCGAGGTGTGGGTGTCATAGTACACCACATAATGTACCAACACATGCCAGGTATATGGCCCACAATGCATACTACAGTATGCTAGTTATGTTTGCAGACATGTGCATAACACATGCTACCACACAGGTACATGATGTGACATGCACAGTGCTTACTGTGGCTACAGTAATGGATAATGTGTATACTGTTGTGTCGCCCCATACAGGTACCTCTGGCGGGCGCACAGACATGGGTCCGCGCAGGTGAGACTGTTGCTAGTAATAGGCATGTTACATGTATAGATATTCCCCATGTGGCCAGGTCTGACATGCGCCACTGGGTCTGCTCAAGACACGGTATACAGGTTGCCCCCCCCACACAGCCACCCATGTACAGTAGATACAACCGTTAGTATACACCCGGGATGACACCACATAACCCATCGGTGTGATATGTGCAGTCAGCTATGCATACAATGGTGGAGGTGTTCTACAATGGCTGCATGTGTAGTATGCATCGGAATGCCCTAAGCACAGTACCACATAGTGAGCTGTGATCTGGCCAACACAGGTGTTACCAATGTGACCTATGCCCCTGCATTCTGTGTTGTGACATGGCACATGACATGTCCCATGCACGTGGTGTTCTGTCTGCAACATTGTCACACCATGACATGACCTAGCGACATAGCAGACATCCACAATGTCTGCATAGCCTTTGAATGTGACACCTCAGACTAGTAGGGGGTATGTCACATGGGCCACCACAGAGATGTGTACAGATGCCCATCAACACAATTGTCCATGGAAAATGCCCCCTGTTCAGACCACCCGCTTTAGTGTACACTTGGCCAGACACACACCCAGAGGGTGAATAACCAGTGAGCCATCACACGTCCTTAGCACGTAGCCTGTATATGCCATCACAGGGTGGTCAGCACATCATGGTATGACAGATGTTGCACCAGGATGCTGCGCGCATATGTTGAGTTGCACAGCCGCTCACACGCCCCGCAACATATCAGGTGCATGATGCCTAGTGTAACATGATGTGGTGATCTGCACTGTGATCCAACAGGGTCATCTGGAGGATAGGTGTGTGTTGTGAATGGTGTAAACTTATGTTCCATCGGGATATACACTGGTGCTGTTGGCCGCCATGCTGGGGGCCACCAGTGGTGCTCGCAGTGGTCATACAGACATACCGCACACATTGTCTACAGGAATGTCCATTGTTGTGGGATGACAAGTTACGCGGAAGGTAGGTGTGTGTTGTGAATGTTACCCAGATGTGACCATCAGGTGCAGTCATGGTTGTCGACCACCACACCCATCCACAGCCGTTGAACCCTGTGCCCAGAATGGGTGTCAGCCGATCAGACCAGACCTATGTGCAGATGGCGAACACCTCCTACTGGCTAACAGTGTCATTCCAGGGAAAGCGTGATGGCTGGAATACGCCAGTCATACCGTATAATGCTGGTATCCCAATGAAGAGCATGGAATCACACACAGCACGCCATGGCTGGCATGTAAATCCATGTACAACAATGACCGTGACAGACACAAAACAATGCGGAGCCATGTTGACATGCACCATGAGAACACCAAATGAGGTGTTGCACATATCGATGTACTACTGTCAGCTGCGGCTATAGCATGGATGTAAGACGCATATCCCCCACAGGCAGTGCAATTACCATGGTAGCATTGCACCCATCACATGACAGTTGCTGTACCGACATGTACTGCATATCCACAGGAAGTAGTAGTGGTACGACTGTTGTACATGCTTGTACATGACCATGTCCCACAGGATATGTGTTATGTGCACAACACGTACAAATTGCCATCAAGCTGTGAAGCAAGGGCTGCCAGTGTACCCGTGACATGTTCTGCAATGTGCAACAGCCTAGTAGTGCATTGTGGCCCACATGCCCCACACAGGTGCATAGCCTGAACACAATACAAAGAGGGTGCGATCTGGCAACCCACAAGAGGTGAGATGGGTAATGGTGGCAACCCACTACCACCCATTCGGGTAAGTGTGTGTGGCGTCCACAGACAGTAGCACCCAAGAAGCTACAGTACAGCAGTACAGGCAACATGGTGCTCACCATTCTGTGTGTCCCACCACTGGCCCGTGACAGACAAACACTGACAATGTGCAGAATTGACATGTGCACAGTACATCACTGCCAGTTTACTTAGAATAGGTTTATCGTAGACATGTAAGAACAGAATTCATGACACACACTCAAACACATTATGTCGAACTCCACCATTATTGTAGCCCATGCTACAGACAGATGTGCACGCATCTGTATGGTATCGCCTGGGAATGTCCCCGCCTAGCAGTATAGCTGTGTCAGTGTTAACAACATACTGGAATGGCTGTGTGTGAGGTGTGCGTCATATGTGCATGGTCCGGACGACGAGGCTCATCAGTGCCCCCACAGGAACATCCTCGTCCCCATACATGGATACTCTGTGCCCAACACCACGCCTCCCCATGGAGGGATACGCCAGCGGTGCACCAGCGACATGGGGTGGCAGCAGGCACTGGATGGTGACATATGTGGAAATTATGTCACGCCAGGCAACCATCCATGTGCATCGGATTGTGCGTGTAAGGCTATACAGCGCACTGTGTTGAACAATATCACAGCACATAGTACCCGTCAGGGGTAATGTGCATGGTCGCGATACCTGCATGCACCATACACACCACCTGGGCAGCGCAGGCGCCTACCTTTTGCAGAAGGCCAGCGTCCACATGATGATAGACATGCAATGTCCATACACATAAGCAATGACATATGAATGGACAGCCACCTCGCCAATATCAGTAATTTCAGGTGGTCACATCACAGTGCCAGCGTATGTGACATACCCTGCCATACCATGCAGCCCTGCCCAGCAAGGCCGCCCATGCTATCACAGGTCCCAGTATGGACAAATGGCACTGCACTATCAAACCGCCCACAGCAGTACGTGGCACTGATGCACCTTGTGGTGTCATGGCGCGCGGTGTGTACGTCGCGGCGTGGCGCACGCAGCACCGCGCTGCCCGGCGGTTACACATTGTCCCATGTGAATGTTACGTGCACACAGGCGAGTTGCGGTGGTTGGCCAACACCGTAGCAGTGCTGTGTAGATGTACATGGCACAACACATGCATGTACAGGTGTCTACAAAGCGGGCAGTGCCACCGCTGATGTTCATACGGCCACATACGGATGCCCAGACATACACAGCATCCAGGTGAACAGTAGAACCAGCACAGCATTGGGACACGTGCTAACCGATATGAACAGGTGCAGGCAGGCACACATGTCCACAGCAGGTTATCATCAACATGGTGTGTACGGTGTGATGAGTTGGGACACAGATGATATGTTCCACTGCTGGCTGTGGTGGTGTGACGGCACACGCTGGCTGTGTCAATGCTATGATGTAATCGCAGAGATTACTGTGCAGATAAGCGTGCTGGCGTCAGCAATGGCGTCCAGCAGTATGTCATAACATCATGCAACGCACCTGTCAACATCAATATGTTCATAGATAATGCTATCGCCCCGGCCGCTGTTTCACGCCAGGAGGATGACATGATTATCCCGCCGCCCACGACAACCACGTATATACTATTCAGCCATGTGCCACAACAAGCACAGCAGCGGGATGACGTGGTGGCAAGATATGCGCAGGAGGGGTGAACAACGCGGTGGCAACAACCCGGACGCACCGCAGACCGGTCGGCATCAGACAGACCCACCAGCACGAAACATGGCCGCAATCGCCAGACACGGGCGTGACAGGTCAACCGTTCTGCACACCGGAGAGCTCGCCGCCCAGAACTGGCGCTGCGCAGAAACACTGCCATCGTGGAGGTGGGTGTCCCCAACCAACGTAGCCTGAGCTGCTCTGTGTCGCTTGCATGTGTGTAAGGATAACTGACGAGGCGGGTGCCGGTACAATCACATAATGTACCAACACATGCCAGGTATATGGCCACGTTGAATATCAGTATGTTACGCTAGGTTTGCAGACATGTGCAGCCATGCTACCACACAGGTGTTGCTGATGTGATGCTGCGCTTACCGTGGCTACAGTAATGATAATGTATACCGTTGTGTCGCCTTATACAGGTACTTTCTGGCGGTCGTGCAGACATGTCCCAGCACCGTTGCTGTAATAGGCATGTTACAGGTATAGATATTCCCATGTCCAGGTATGACATACCACCTGGGTCTGCTCCAGTCACGGGAGCACAGGTTGCACCACCCGGCCACACGCCACCCATGTACAGGGTTAAGCAACCATTAGTATACACTCGGCATGACACCGTTACAACCCATCGTGTGATATGTACGCCGCTGCGGCAAGCAATGGTGAGGTGTTCGCACGGTTGCATGTGTAGTATGTATCGAATGCCTTTTTGTGGTACACACATTACAGTGAGCCGTGATCTGGCCACACACAGGTGTTACCAATGTGACCTATGCCCCTGCATTGTGGTGTACACACATTGTGACATGGCACATGATATAACCGGCGCACGTGGTAAGTTCTTGTCTGGCAACATTGTCACGCGATATGACCGACAAGATGACATAGACATCCACACGTGTAGCCTCGGAATGACACCCAGACTACTATGGCAAAATAACACCACAGGGATGTGTATACGATGCCCATCACACAATTGTCCATGACCCAGTCAACATGGCCATGGTGATACCGTACGCCACAGTACATCTGCAGTGGGTAGTCGCTGGTACCCTGTCCACACATAGTGCCACCAAGAAGGAGGAATCTCTGTACATCTGATGTGGTACACTGACAATGAATGGCCCAGCCACTGAGGTGCCACCAATGTGTTCACTATATGTGCTGTGGAACAGCATGACTGTGTTGTAGACATGGCAATGCAACGCGCCCATGTTACGATCGCACAGAAAACATACCTGTGTCTTGCTGCCACAGGCACAGTGCCCGGGTGACTCCCACCTCCTCTGTGCAGCTATGTACACAGCTCACACCAACCACACCACATCCTTGTTACACATGCATTCTATCTGTAGCCTGTACACATAATAATTGCACTGTGCCGTCCAGTTTGTGCAGGGACATTCATTGTCACATGCCCGCAGCACGTTATTACGTTTGCGGCATGACAAAGTGATTAAACATTAACCCACCGCAGGGCTACACGTGCATCACGGTGATGCATGCAAACCACTACGAACAAAAATGTTGAAATGACCACCGCTGGCGAAAACCCAGGGCAGTGCATACTACTCACCATAATGTTCGCTTCTGCATTCACTGGAGCTGTGGTGGAATGCTGCGCCATCTGCAATATCACATGCATGATGTGTCTGCATGTGCAGGTTCGCGCGCCCGGTATGAATGTTCCATCTGACGCCGATATTTACGGCGTCATTGTCCGCCCGCAACCATGTTCTGATAGCCGCGAAAATGGCGTGATGACGGGTGATGCCGCCAGCAGAGAGTCCGGTGGCATCATCCATTGATTCAGGCAGCACCGGCGCACATATCCACAGCACATGTCACCCCAGCATACCGAACCGATCACCGCGGCACCGCCATTCCACGGCGTTAACAGATTTGCATGTGACTATTGAGCATTGTTATTAGTCTCGAAGCGGTTACCATAAGACCTGGCATTGCGCACCGGCGATCCGGCGCCAACCGGCTGACAAACAGCGATTGAGGCGGCGTTTATCCTGCCTGAGTCCAGACGAAAGAACCAGAGTGGCGTCAGGCACACCATGAATCCGCGCGACGGCACGGCATTGTCCAGATATGCCCGCACGGCGATTTGCGCGCCGACGCGGTTCAACCAAAACCCAATTTGTCAGAAGATAGGGCAGGGATGTCACAGTCTCATGGGCACCACCCTGGTGTAGGGACCGCCAGTTGCCGAGCATCCAGTGCCGGGACCCAGCCTGCAGTAAGCCTAAGATGACACACAGTGCTCATAAAAGGGTGCAAGGCTCAATGAGGTTGTCAGCACACAGCCAGGGACAATTATTCTGGTCCCATTGGTGCTGTGTTCTACCGCTTAACAGGATATCAGATCTCTCCTGGGCATAATGGGATGTTTGGGAGGCTAGACTCTTGGTGGATGGATACGCCCCTCTGGGGAGGTAGGGCGTACGGCTGGCATGGAAATATGTCCGCTGGTTTGTTGACAACCGTCTGTGGGTTCAGTGATCATTGTACCATCTCTGGAGTAATTCTGGCATGACTAAAAGTGTCTTTTCACCCATGTTCCCTACCATGCAGCTAAGGAAGGCCCTATGGTTGTCTTTATAGGTCCTTTGCAGTACCACTCCCCACAAGCCGCCTTGGATGATTTGTAGGCAGTGATCGTATGTTAACGCCCGTATTAATCAGTGATGCCTTCCTGCGTACTGATATTGCTTGTCAGCGTATTAGCTCCCAACCCTTCTTGTTGTACAGTTTGTCAATGGTCAGTCCACCAGACCATGTGCCTGCTCGTGGACAAGGTCCTGATGTTATCAGGATCGCCATGGTGCAGACATTCCCTGGGGGTGCTCATAGAAGGCATTTGTAAGGGTTTCAGCAGTGTGGCCTAAAGTTTACCACTGGCATGGAGGCCTTTGTAGGGTACCAGCACCGTGGGTCGATGATGTGTGTGGTTCGCTGTGGAGAGGTCGCCACTGTGGTCTCCATGCCGGTGTTGGGTGCAGGATGCGGATCACAGGTGCGGTTCTACTCATAATGGGTCTGACATCACCATCGAGGGATGTACATCCTGTGTGGAGCATATCGTCCCCCATGTGTGACGATGCTCCAGAACTGGTATACCGCCCCCTTGTGGGCGGCTGGTGCATGAAGGTTCATTGTTCCATTGTTAAAGTCAGGGTGTATGAACACCCAACAAATTGTGGCATAGGGTGTTGTGTCCTGGGTAATGTTCCCGGGTCTATGTATGGGTGGTTGATGTCACCCAATATGACGGTGTTGTGAGAGCATTCTACACTCACCAGTGTCTTCAGGAAGGCTGTGCAGTATCCTGGGTTTGGAGGGTGGTCTGTAGCATGCAAACAAATCTGTGGTGGGCAGTCCTAACCCATGGTTAATTGCACCTGGATATTCCCCGCTGCTATGTGCATCTCTGCCAACATGGAGGTGTGTGTATCCTTCATGGAAATCGGAGACTCCCTCCTTCTGTGTTAGGGTCCGGGGTTATGGTCCTCGGGAACGCTGTGATATGGTGGGGTGTAAAATGACCCCAGCAGTGCTGGGGTGCTTCCTCAGCAGCCCTGGACCAATGTTTCAGCCACAGCACTGACATCGATGTCCCTCCATACTGAGGAGGGCATTTGAGGGTGTGTGCAGCTTGGCTCTGCGAGACCACTGGCAGTGAGCAGGCATATCCTGTGTGTTCTCCAGGTTTGCAGTGTAGGGTGGTAGGTTTATCATTCCAGCCGTGCCTGCAGTGGAGCACTGTGGGGTGGCAGGTGCCTTCGCCAAAACCCTTGAAGACCAGGGGCTGCATAGGTGCCAGAAAGCCATACCACCATGCGTTAAGGCATGTATGGCGGACAAGCATGTCATCCCAGGTATGAGGAATCTGAACCCCTCAGACCGACACCGTAACCAGGCACATTATCAAGGGTGACCACATTGAGCCAGTATAGTGGCATCATACTTGATGAGGGTGGGATACTGCCCAGGGTCAGGGACATGCCGCCTGGGCTACACAATCTGAGTGGCCCTCTATGTCGTTCCTTTACTGTATCCCAGGGTGGTATGCCACCAGTCGCTGACACCAGCATGGGCACCATGTGACCGCGGCTCATACCTGTGTAGCGCAAAGGTGGAGTGACCTGAGTGCGTGTCATGTGGCGATTCCAGCGTCCAGCAGGCAGCATACTGTGATCATTCCCTTGTTCCAGTGTGGTGGTTGACTGCCAGTGTGTCTGGCAGGGCGCGCCACCCATTACAGGTGTGTCTGGCAGTGTGTGTGTCGCCTTTGGGGTTCGACAGTTTAGCACACAGACGTTGAGAACTATGTGGTTGCATGTCCCATGTCTTGTGGAGGCAGTAGCTGTGTGTTCCTGCTTCCAGAGTGCTCAAGTAGGGTTCGTGACATGTCTTACAGTGCTCCAGGTATGCCTTAGTGTGTTCATGTGTTTGATTAGCATTTGCGATAGTCAGACATGTGACACTGGGTATGTGGTGCATGGTGTCCTTCCCTCCCACGGGTCTTGCCGGTCATGGGCTTGAGAGCACAGCCCCCTGTCTGGCACACATATAGGTTTTGCGTCTGTCACATGTATTATGTTCATTGGGGGAGGTGCGGCTTGTCCGTGTCCATGAGGCACCTGTAACAGTGGCCAGGATCGCCCAGATTCACCCATCTGAACAGGAGAGGTCGCTAGCAATTGACCCTTCACATGCCAGAGAATGTGAATGCATTTGCTGTGTAACCGGTTCAGAAGGCACCTATAGGGAAGTAAGCACAAGGGGACTCCTAGGCCAGTGTAGTACTCCATTTAGTATACATGACTTTTATCTGCGTAGGAATACTATGGGAGCAGGTGCAGAGCTTTGTGATATAGAGAACAGACAGTCGGGATTGCAAGAAACAGAGGTCATACACATAAACTCATGGCGAGCACGGAGCCGATACATTGTAACGTTGCTTACACGGTACATGACGCACATGTCCACACAGATACTGCACCTGACGCCTGTGGTCGGTGCCACAGGCTACGGTGGACAGAGACATCACATACATGGTAATGGACACAGTACAGGTATATGGTGATATTCTGCAGGTGTCGCACGCAGTGTGCTGGCTACTGACCGCAGGTGTCACCTGTCAGCTGTGGTGCACAGTGTCTCGACAGTCGGATGCTGTACCGGTACAGGAATATTCCTGTAGATTCGCGGGGCTTACACCCCATGGCAATACACACACCATTGTGTGCAGATGGGGACACCTTGTCTGTGTGGTCGGCACCCTCACAAGACAATGCAATCACGGACGCCATGTCGCTAGGGGGTGTCCCCGCACAAGTGGCCAGTAAGGCTCACAGGTATGGCAAAATGATAGGGCTGTACAATGCAGCACCACTATGGGATGTATCACCTTCCAGGTGGTCAGTGTCCAGTCACAACACGTATATCTGCATACACCCTCTCAACAGGCAGCAGACATACACATGTTGACACACTGACATGGTGGTGCTACACATGGTCCTACACGGGAGGGATGACGTGTTGCATGTACTACACCTATCCATCGATGCACCCCACACTGAGGTAGGTACAGATCTCCACCATGCGTGTACAGTGATGTGTGGCACGTGGCACATAGTCCCCCGATCTGTGGCATACATGGCACACATTCCTGCACATGTTGGTGCTAGGAATGCCACACCTGGGCTACATGGGATTTGTGCAGGCATGCAGCGGTATGTGGTATCCCATGCGACCACCACTGTATCTGGCAGCTGTGCCAATATCTGCATCGCGGGAGGTGGTAGGGGTTACAGTGGCAATGTGACATATGGTCGATCCCGCATGGCCGGGAGTGGGTATGCATCATGGCAGCGCTTGTCATGTAAAGGCTGCATATAGCAGACTGTATGCACATGGCAGGGTAGGATGGTGTGACATCGCATTTGGACCTCAGCACCTGCACACATGCATGTGGACAGGTGTTTAAACAAATGGTGTACACACAGACCGCCAGCGCGTGGCTGTTACTATGCCACCATATGATGGCCCCCATGATGGTGTGCATGTGGAGGTTGCAACTGTGTTATCGGACACCAGACACCGCCTCCTGCACAGCCGGCACTGCACAGTACACGTGTCACATGTATCCCCTAAGTTGCCATGTGTGTATGCATTGCCACGCATTGTGACATGTGCTATGTGTCAACATACATGGAATATGGACTGTGGTTTGGTATCACAGCTGTCACAGGCAAACTGTACAAGGGTATGTGTCCTGTGAACACCAAGCTACACCCCTGTAGGGGGTGGCATACCACAGACATGTATCTGCCTTCCTTCATGGTGTAGACATCACAGACGCCTGTGTCACGCGTCATGCATGTGGTATTATCACAGGTTTCGTCATGTGTCCTGCGTGGCAGTCCATGCACACAGCCAGGAAATCACATATGTCACATATCCGACATCTCGTTTCACCAGTGGTACAGCTGCAGTCATGTGTCATACCCAGAAGTGGCCCATGGTAGGCGTGTGTGTGGAGCACGCTTTTCGTCCATGTATACCAGTACGGGTGGACTACATCACACCTGTGGGATCATTGATAGTACATGTGTACTCTGCACCCACGGACGACACCGCCACATAGTCTTCTGGACATATGTCACATGCAGTTTCTGGACCGCGGAGGGGCATACTGCTGCACCGATGACATGGTGCTGGCATAGCAGCTACAGTGTACACTCACGGTGTGTACATGTTCAGCCTGCACCTCGGTGGGACGCCCAGTTGTCATCTGTGTGTGCACGCAGATCTGCATGTGTGTCCACCCTGTGCGCAGGTACCGGGTTTCACCTGGCCGTGGACTTACGGTGGTGTGCACCCGCCTGGGTGATGCCGGACGGCGCCGTAGCACATACTCACGGTGGTGAGCATGTATCGGGTCGCTGTGGTGTGGTGGACACACGCCGTCCACATTCTGCCTCCCATGCCATGTCGCCCCATGTGTATGCCTGTCTGCACTGTGCCGATTCTGGCAAGTGTCTGAGTACGCCCAGTAAGCAGCCATGTAGATGGACATTGCACAGTACAGTGCACACCGCTACCCATCCTGCATTGATACCCGGGTGCATGCTCTGTTTCTCTCGCAACTGCCACCGCCTGTGGCATGGCCGGTTGCTGTTGTGTGGCTGGACACACACGCCGGTCCACATTCTGCCTCCCATGCCATCGCCTCCCCATGTGTATGCCTGTCTGCACTGTGCCGATTCTAAGTGTCTGAGCATGCCCAGTAAGCAGCTGTGTAGATGGACACACAGGCGGCACAGTACACCACGGCTCCATCTGCATTGATACCCCGGTGCATGCCTGTTTCTCGGCGAACTACCACTGCCACGCTGTGCGCATGGCCGGTTGCTGTTGTGTGGCTGGACACACACGCCTCGGGTCCACATTCTGCCTCCCATGCCGTCAGCCCCATCGTGTATGCCTGTCTGCACTGTGCCGATTCTAAGTGTCTGAGCATGCCCAGTAAGCAGCTGTGTAGATGGACACACAGTACAGTAAGCAATAATCCGTGTCGCCCGCCTGCATTGATACTGGCCTCGGTGTGCATGCCTGTTTCCTCCGCGACCTGCCACATCTGTGGCATGGCCGGGTTGCTGTTGTGTGGCTGGACACACACCCAGTCCACATTTCTGCCTCCCATGCCACGCATCGCCCATGTGTCGTCTGCACTGTCTTACCCAGCCAACCTCGGCGTCTGAGCATGCCCAGTAAGCAGCCGCGGTAGATGGACATTAGCCAGTACAGTGCAGTACACCGGTACCCGCCTGCATTGATACCCCGATGCATACGCCTGTTTTCCTCCGCAACTGCCACGCCTGCAGGCAATGGCCGGGTTGCTGGTTGTGTGGCTGGACACGCCACGCCGGTCCTTTCACCCCTGCCTCCCATGCCGCCGGGTTCCATGTGTATGCCTGTCTGCATCTGTGCCGATTCTAAGTGTCTGAGCATGCCCAGTAAGCAGCTGTGTAGATGGGACACACAGTACAGTGCGCACACCGTGGTCGACCGTTTGCATTGATACCCCTTCGGAGCATAAAGCCTGCTTCCCGTAACCGCTATCCGGTTGGTTGTTGTGGTTGGACACACCGCTCCACATTCTGCCTCCGGCGCCGCCCCATGTGTATGTCATCTGTAATTCGTGCCGATTCTGGATATCTGGCATGCCCAAGCAGTTGTAGATGGACACAGTACAGTGTACACCATGGGCCGACTGCATTGATAACCCGTGGAGTACGTCTGTCTCCCCTTCGCGAACCGCTAGGGTGTGAGAGGCATGGCCAGTACACCAGTCAGGGGTACACATCGACGGTCGGCACCGATGTCTGCTTACTAGGCGCAGCTATGCAGCTATACATTGACATCCTGCATAGCCATGGTGACCATCCAGGCGGGACTCATATGTATTGCTGCGCCACATTATTACGCCTACATCCCTGCACGCTGATGCCCTGTCATAGGTATACTCGTATCGTGGTGCATCCCGTGATTCATGTCGGATACTGGATGTACTCGCTCCGTAGTTAGTTGGTATTCCTCCGACCGCAGCACTCGCCACCGCAGCACTCGTAATGGCCAATCTTGGGATGGTAACAGGCTGTGTGGGATCAAGGACTCTGCCTCATATTCCCCATCAGGCCGCATTGCGCTCTGAGATGATACCACCCACCCAGGGGTATACCTGCAGAAGCAGAGTGCTGTGCTCAGTAATCCTATAACGCTCTGTAAATGCCTGCTGCAGTGAGTTCATGGTGGTAGGCGCAGGGTTCGACTCGGCCCTTCCCTGTGTGTGTGTGTGTGTGTGTGTTTCCGCTGCCTCTGCAGATAAACATGCTTTTAGATCGCCAAGAACACATACCTTGGCTATTAAATATTCCCACATGATACCACCCACCTAGAAGTATGCCTCCTGACAGCTGCTGTGCTCAGTATCTCGCTTAGCGCAGTTCTTGTAAATGCTTCCATGCTGTAGTGAGTTCATGTAGTGGTAGGTATGAGGGTTCGACTCGGCCCTTCCCCGTGTGTGTGTGTGTCTGTGTGCGTGTGTGTGTGTGTGTGTATGTAGTTTCCAGCCACCTGCACGATGATGCCATGCTTTAGACGCCTCGCGAACACATACCTTGGCTATTAAGAAGAATATTCCCTTACGGGTGATGTCAAATTCGCCCAGAAGAGTATGCCCCTGACAGCACTGTGCCCAGCCAATCTCGGTAGCAATGCCAGTTTCTGTAAATGGCTTCCATGCTGTAGTGAGTTCATGTAGGTAATGGCAACAGGTCTCGACTCTCGGCCCTTCCCTTTGTGTGTGTGTGTGCGTTTCCAGCTGCCTCTGCAGATGAACATGCTTTTAGATCGTCGCAACACATACCTTGGCTATTGCCAGCTATTCCCTTTATGGGTGATGTCACCCACCCAGAAGTATGCCCTGACAGCTGTGCTCAGTAATCTCGTAGCACGCTTCTGTAAATGCTTCCATGCTGTAGTGAGTTCCATGTAGGTAGGCGAGGTCTCGACTCTCTCGGCCCTCCCCTGTGTGTGTGTGTGTGTGTGTGCGCAGGTGTTTCCAGCTTCGCCTCTGCAGATGAACATGCTTTTAGACGTCCTGCAGAACATACCTTGGCTATTGCCAGCTATTCCCCTTTACGGGTGATGTCACCCCGCCTCAGAAGTATGCTCCCCTGACAGCACTGTGCTCCAGTAATCCAGTAGCTGCTCTAAAATGCTTTATGCTGTAGTGAGTGGTCATGTAGGTAGGCATAGGTCTCGACTCGGCCCTTCCCTGTGTGTGTGTGTGTGTGTGTGTGTGTGTTTCCAGCCGCCTCTGCAGACGAAATTATGCTTTTAGACGCCCACAAACACATACCTTGGCTATTTTGCCAGCTGGTCTCCCTTCACGGGTGATGTCACCCGCACTTCAGAAGTATGCCCCTGACAGCGCTGTGCTCAGTAATTCCCGTAGCACATTCTGTAAATGCTCATGCAGTATTCATGTAGGAAACCCCATGGTTCACCTCACCCTTCTGTGTGTGTGTGTGTGTGTGTGTGTGTGTGTGCTCTCAGCTGCCCTGCAGATGAACATGCTTTTAGACGTCTCTCGAACACATTACGCCCTTGGCTATTGCCAGCTATTCCCTTTACGGGTGATGTCACCCACCCAGAAGGCGCATGCGCCCCTGACAGCACTGTGCTCAGTAATCCTCGGGTAGCTGCTCTGTAAATGCTTTATGCTGGTAGTGAGGTCATGTAGGTAGGGCGTGAGGTCTGGACTCCCCTCGGCCCCCTTCTCCCTGTGTGTGTGTGTGTGTGTGTGTGTGTGTGTGTGTTTCCAGCGCCTCTGTGATGAACATGCTTTTGTGATCGCCCAGCAACACATACCTTGGCTATTGCCAGCTATTCCCTTTATCGGGTGATGTAAGCCACCCGGGCCTAGAAGTATGCCCCTGACAGCTTCTGTGCCCAGTAATCTCAGTAGCTGTTCTGTAAATGCTTCTCATGCTGTAGTGAGTTCATGTAGGTAGAAGCGAGGTCTCGACTCGGCCTTCCCCAGGTGTGTGTGTGTGTGTGTGTGTGTGTGTGTGCGTGAGTGTGTGTGTTTCCAGCCGCCCCCTGCAGATGACAACATGCTTTTAGATCGCTTCGGCAACACATTCACCTTGGCTATTGCCAGCTATTCCCCACGTGGGTGATGTCACCCACCCAGGCATGCCTCTGACAGCGCTTGTGCTCAGTAATCTGGCAGCGCAGCTGCTCTGTAAATGCTTCCATGCTGTAGTGAGTTCATGGCGTAGGCAGCGAGGTTCGGGACTCTCGGCCCTTCCCTCGTGTGCGTAGGGTTCCCAGCTGCCTCTGCAGATGAACATGCCTTTTAGACGCTCATCAACACATGGCCTTGGCTATTGCCAGTTATTCCCTTACGGGTGATGTCACCCGCCCAGAAGTGCATGCCTCTGACAGCACTTGTGCTCAGTAATCTTTGTAGCGCTGCTCTGTAAATGCTTTATGCTGTAGTGAGTTCATGTAGGTAGGCATAGGTTCAACTCTCGGCCCTTTGCCCCTTGTGTGTGTGTGTGTGTGTGTGTGTGTGTGTGTGTGTGTGTGTAGTTTCCAGCTGCCTCTGCAGATGAACATGCTTTTAGATGCCCACAACACATACTCTTGGCTATTGCTAGCTATTCCCTTACGGCAGATGTCACCCTCGCCTAGAAGTACGTGCTCTCTGGACAGCGCTTGTGCTCAGTAACTTCTCAGTAGCGTGTTCTGTAAATACTTCATGCTGTAGTGAGGGTCATGTAGGTAGGCATAGGGCGTCTGACTCTCCCTTCCCCGCAGGTGTGTGTGTGTGTGTGTGTTCACAGCTTCCCTCAGTAGAGTGGAGTTATTTTAGATAAATGCTTGGCAACACATACCTTGGCTATCGGGCGCCATTCCTTTACGGATGTTGTCACCCACCTGTACATGTGTGCCTCTGACGGTGGTGTGTTCGGCTGGTCCAATGAGCGCCGCTCTCATACCTGTGCTGGCACTGCCAAGTGCGGTTGGGGTATGTGGGTGTGGCTCAATCACCATGCCTGCCACATGTGTGTGTGTGTGTCCATGCTCCCAGCTGCATGTGGGTTCATAGGGTATGGCTTCTTGAGGTTCTCGTGAGAACAACTGCATATCCTGCCGCCATCCCCAGTTTGTGGGATGGTGAGACGCTGCTCGTGGACTGCCAGTTTGTATTTGATGCATCTCCATGCAAAGGGAGTTCTCCACGTGCACCCCTATGGTGTGTGGGTGGTGCTGTGTACGTTGGCACTCCATCGGCTTGCCACATGTGTCCTGGCCTGTATCTCTCTGTCATTGTATATCTACGTACTCTATGTTGTGCCCGTAGTGCTGCTCTTTGCATGGACAGCTGTCTGTCCCATGTATCGTGATATTTGGTAATGGCTGGACACATAGAACTGTGGTTCACGATGCATATCCACTCATTGTCCATGCACCGGGTCCGTATTCCAGAACAATTCCCAGACATTCGCTGATATCGCGGCAGACAGCTATCCTTGCTGTACTGGACACTGTAAATTCGCATACGTGTTCACAAACCTTGTGTGTAATTTGAACTATTTATGGTGTGTGTATGTCCAACTGTGCTGTATGCATGGTCGTGTGTGTCCCGCCATAGCCATCTGTGCAGGTGTCGCGCCACTATATGGGTAATCACTTGTGGACCGCCAGCCATGTGCACTTCTGCACATACACCTGCAGATCCATATCATTCTCCCACGGCAGCGTGCCTTTAGATCGATCCTCAAGCTGCCCTAGGCTGTAGGGCTCCATGGTACAATTCAACTGACAACACATGGTGCCCCATCCTGGTATACCTACATGACACACCTACTAGGGACAGGTGGTCTTTACGATTTAGTGCGGGGCGCCCCTGGGCAGCCGTAGATTGCCAGATGCCTACGGTCGGCTATGAGCACATCACACGGCACATAGTTCACATTGGCGTTTTAATACGACGGCTAGGTTATAATACCAGAGGGGGGACCTCATCAACTATGCTTCTTAGAATGCGGATTTAGATGGATTATTAGGTGGAGGGTTGACCACACACCAGGGTTCTCGGACCAAGTGAAACACTGACGAAGCCTCTTTGAGAAGCAGGTGGCTTTAAACCCCCGCAGGACAGGAATGTAGTTTAGGTAACAGATATACAGTTAACACATTAGTCCGACTTCTTTCAGTTGTGTACCACTGTATTACATTGATAGCGATATGCATATCTTCTATATATATTGTTTGATCTTTGATTGATGAGTATTAGGCATAAAGTACAATATCATATAATACATGTGTTACTAGGGATGTTTTCTTGGAGATGTTAATATATGTAAGTGTGTAGTTAACATTGCATCTAAAGCTTTCTATGCTGTGGTTACATGTTCATTGTTTGCTGGAGAAATTAACCAATGAAAGTGTAAGGGGATATTTAAAGCCTGGATGCTTCTATGTCATGTGTAAGTCTGACGGAGCCTCCACGGGTGAAAGCACTACATGTCCATGCGAAGTAACTTTGTCGCTACCAGTTGTAAAGACCTGTCGTGGACAATGTCTAATGGACTGTTTCATCTACCTATGTGGTGTCTTTTGGATTGTGTGCCATAAGGTGCCAGCGGTTCTTTTGATGTTGATTAGGTGTATTCCATGGTCAATTGACATTAATCCTATTAATTCACTGAAATAGATATTCTCCATAAGTGTGAACGCCATAGTTTGCACTCATCCCATGACCTTCCCAGCTGACGTTGTTTTGTGCCATTGGTATGTGTCCCACAGGTCGCCCATTTCTTCCGCTGGTATGGAAGCGAAAGTGATCCCCATTATGGTGCTGGCAGATTGAGTGCTGTGTACGCTTGGTATTCGCGACAGGCGTGTCTGGCTTTGTATGGGAGAGTACCTACTGTAGTCCCTATCTGTATTTCCTGTGTTATGCCCTCACTGCAGCTGTGTTAGATTCCATTCCAGGTTTGCAGTTGGCGGGTGACATCTTGGTCCCACGCTTTGTCCATCCATGCCGCATTGCCTACTGGACACTCGCTGGTATAGAGCAGTACACATTTCTACACCTGCATTTAGCATTATCCAGTGGATGCTTTGCACAATTAGTGGGGAGTAAGGCATGTAAGCATTACCCCACATCCCTCCCATCGTGTGCGGGACAACGACATTCGCTGCCAAGCAACACCGAGCCCCGCTTCTGCCAGACATACCAACAGGATCCCATGGTCTGCAACCTCGACGGTAAAATTCCTATTATACATCCGGCTATGTGCGGAAATGGGATGTGGACACACCTCTATGGACTTCTACAATCTGGGAATTTCTGTTCATATGTCCTGCATTTCATGGATACAGTTGTCATCAACCTTGGAACACGCTGGAGGTGCATATAAAGTCTCGCTGTACCAGTAGTCATCACGGCTGTCAGTTCTTCTCTCAATCTCATCGATCGCTATTGGTTGACATTAAGTGCATTTGATGAATCTTGGGGTCCTACTATGAACAATTCAATGTGCATATGTAAAGTGTAGAACTTTGTTGGACTGTGTCCATCTGGCCAGTGGGTTTGACTGCTGCTGTATGTTCCCAATCGCTGATGTCTGCTTGCTACCCATATTGCTGCGTAAAGTGCTAAGATTAACCAGGTTATTCCAACCGAAACCCAGATGGTGTAAATCCAATGATGCAGGCTAGGAAATGCTTTAACTAATCCTTCAGATGTCCATTAGGGAATTTCCGCCACTGTATTGTCAAAATAACACAACCAAAACATGTAGATCCTATTAATTCATTGAAGGATGTTCTTTTATAAGCATGAACGCCAGTAACCAGGAGAGATCCTATGACCTTCCTAGTTGACGCTGTTGCTGTGCCATTAGTATGTAAGTTCCGCAGGTTTATTATTTGTTCCGCAGTATGGCATGCGAGTGATCCGCAGATTTTCTTGGCTGGCAGATTGAGTGCTGTGTACGGGTATACGCATCGGGCGGTCTGGATTCTTTGTATGGGAGTGTGTATCAGCATCCCTATCTGCATTTCCTGTGTTATGCCTGGTACTGCAGCTGTGTAATCTCCTACCCAGGTTTGCAGTTATGGGTGCCATCTGGTGCCACGACGCTTATCCATCATCCATGGAATTGCCTACTGGACACTGCGTACACGGTTGGCTGCCCATTTATACAGCTGCAATTATCATTCTCGTGGATGATTTGGTATTATTGGTGGGGGGCAAGGCATGTGCTATAATTCACATCCCCTCCCACGGGCGGGACAACGGATTATCTGCCAAACAACACCAAGCCCATATTTCTGCATACTCCCACGATCCCATGGCTGCAGCCCTCGACGGTACCCATTACACACCTGCCATTCATGTGTGCGTAGACCGGGATGTGGACGCGACTTCTATGGACTCCGGCCATATGGGTATTTCTGCTCATATGTCCAAGCATTTCATGGACAATCTGTCATCAACCTTAAACACGCTTGGTGGTGCATATGTTCAACTGTGCTTTAAGTCACGGCTTGTTACGCTTCAGCGTCAGCTTCCTCCATCACGCTTATATTGCATAGGTTAAATTTTGGGTCCTGGCAACCGGACAATCGCATGTGCATATGTAAAGTGTAGAACCTGTTGGACTGTGTCCATCTGGCCAGTGGGTTTGACTGCTGCTGTATGTTCCCCGATCGCTGGGATGTCTGTTCTGACTAATAACATATTCATGTAGTGCTACGACATCCAGGTTTTTCTAACCTGAAACCAAATGGTGTACATCCAAGGATGCAAAGTTAGCAACTGCTTTACATAATCCCTCAGAAGTCACAGTAGGAAACATTATCCGCCCACTGTATTGTCAAGGAATAACACCAACCATAACATGTAGATCCTTATTAATTCATTGAAGGATGTTCTTTATATGTGGCACACCATAGCTTAAATCCATCCTATAACCTTCCTAGTTCGACGTTGTTGGTGTGCCATTAGTATATGTGTTCCGCAGGTCGCCATTTGTTCCGCAGTATGGAAGCTTAGTGATCCCGGCATCTTTCTTGCTGGCAGATTTCGAGCGCTTTCGTGTAATGCACGTATTCGCATCACCTGGTCTGACTTTGTATGGGGGTGTGTACTGTGGTCCTCATCATCTGTACTGTGTTAAAGGCGCCTTACTGCAGCTGTGGGAATTACACCAGGTTTGCAGTTATGGGTGCCATCCTGGTCGTGACGCTTGTCCGTCTATGGCTGAATTGCCTACTGGACACTGATATAGCACAGGCTGCACACATTCTCACAGCTGCATTTAGCATTCTCCAGTGGATTTGCATTATTAGGTGGGGAGTAACGCATGATGTTATAATTCACATCCCTCCCACGGGGCGTGGGACAATGGATTATCTGCCAATCAACACCGAGCTCCCATTTCGCATACCCACCTATCCCATGGCTGCAACCTCGACGGTACCCATTGCACATCCTTTCATGTGCGCGAATGGATGTGGACGACGCTACTATGGACTCAGGCAATCTGGGGATTTCTATTCTATTCATGTCCTGCATTTCAGCGGACACTTGTCATCAACCTTAAACACGCTTGGTGGTGCATATATCTAGTTGTGCCGATAGTCACGGCTGTCAGTTCTTCTGGGTTCTTTCATTGCGAAGCCGTTGACATTACAAGACGTACGGATAATTTTGGGGTCCGCAATAGCAATGGGACAATTCAATGTGCATATGTAAAGTGTAGAGCTTTCTATTGACTGTGCGTCCATCTGGTCACAGTGGGTTTGACTGCTGCTGTATGTTCCCCAATCACGGATGTTCTGTTTGACTACCCATATTATGTAGTGCTACGTAAACCGGGAAGATTTTCTACACTGAACCCAACTGCGTGGAAATCCAATGATGCAGGCTAACAATTGCTTTAACTAATCCGCTAGATGTCCCATTAGGACATTCCCGCCTCTCAATTGTCAAAAATAATGTCAAACCAAAACATGTAGATCCTTCCATTAATTCATTGAAGGTTGTTCTTCATAAGTGGGAATGCCTACAGTTTAAAACATCCTATGACCTTCCTAGTGGGACGTGCTGTTGGTGTGCTATTAGTACTATGTTCCGCAGGTCGACCATTTGTTCCTACAAGTGTATGGAAGCGAGTGATCCCCATTTTCCTGCTGGCAGATTGAGTGCTGTGTACGCCGGGTAGGTTCGCATCGGCGCTCTGACCTTGTATGTGGAGTCTCTACTGTAGTCCCTATCTGTATTCCCTGTGTTATGCCTTACTGCAGCTGTGTAATTCCACCGGGTTTGCAGTTCTGGGTATCTTGGTCAGATATTTGTCCATCCATGGGAATTGGCTCACTGGACACCGGTATAGGGCTGTACACATTTCACAGCCGTATTTTAGCATTCTCCGTGTGGATGATTTGCATTATTAGTGCGATGAGTAACGCATGTGCTACAAATTCCACATCCCTCCCACGGAGCGACAAACGGATCATCTGGCCAATCAACACCGGAGCCCCATTTATGCATAATACCCACTCTATCCCATGGCTGCAACCCTCGACGTTGTACCCATTGCACATCCTTCATGTAAAAGGGAATGGGATGTGGATCGCTGCTTCTATGTAGACCTCCGACATAATCTGGGGATTTCTGTTCATATGGCTCGCATTGGCATGGACACTTTGTCATCAACCTTGAACACGCTTGGTGGTGCATATATCTAGCTGTAACGCGATAGGTCAATACGGGCTGTCACTTCTGGTCTCGATCGCGAGCCGTTGATCATCAAGGCGTAGGATACATTTTTGGGGTCCTACAATGGACAACAATGTCGCATACAAAAGGTAGAATATGTTTGACTGTGTCCATCTGGCACAGTGGTTTCTTTGACTGCTGTGCTGTATGTTCCCAATCATGGATGTCTGTTTCGACTACCCATATTATGCGAAAGTGCTAACTTTAAACCCATGTCTTTCAATACCAATTAACCCAAATGGTGTTAATCTAATGCCAGCAGTAAGTTAGCAACTGCTTTAACTAATCCTCAGAAGTCCCATTATGAAATATCCTACCTGTATTGTCAATATAACACAGCCGGAACATCGTAAACCCATTAATTCATTGAAGGATGTTCTTATGCGGGTAACGCCATAGTTTAAAACATCCCATGGACCCTTCCTAGTTGATCGCTTTGTTGGTGTGCCATTAGTATGTGTTCCACAGGTCTCCTCATTTGTTCCGCAGTATGGCAGCGAGTAATCCCCATGTTAAGTTGCTGGCAGATTGAGTGCTGTGTATGCACGGTATTCGCATCGGGCGGTCCGACTTTGTATGGGGAGTGTCTGCTGTCGTTCCCATCTGTATTTCCTGTGTTATGCCTTACTGCAGCTGTGTAATCTCCACCGGGTTTGCAGTTATGGTGCCATCTTGGTTGACCGACCGCTTGTCCGGGCCCCGACAGCGAACCTTGCCATCATCAGACACCGTGTAGGCTGTACACATTTCACAGCTGCATTTAGCATTCTCCAGTGGGATGATTTGCATTAGTGGTGGGGGGTAAGGACATGTGTTATAGTACTCCACATCCCTCCTCCACGGGGCGGGACAATGGCTTATCTGCCAAACAACACCGGAGCCCCTATTTCCCTGCATACCCAGGATCCCATGGCTTGCAACTCCTCAGATTTGGTAAATTCCTATTACACATCCTTCATGTGTAAGCAACTGGGATGTGGACGCAGACTTCTACGGTCTCGATATAACGGGGAATGTCTGTTCATATGTCCTGCAGATTTCATGGACACTTGTCATCGCAACCTTAAACACGCTTGGTGGTGCATATGGCGAGCCAGCCAGTAGTCACGGCTATTCACCTTTCAGGTCTCCTCGATCGCAGCTGGTAGATGTGGCGACGGATCGAATTTTTGGGTCCTACAATGGACAATCTGATGCGTATATGTAAAGTTAGAACTTGTTGGACTGTGTCCATCTGGCCAGTGTGGGTTTAACTGCTGCTGTATGTTACCCAATCAAGTGATGACTGTTTGACTACACATATTATGTAAAAGCACACATTAACCAGTTTATTCTGAACTGAACCCAAAATGGTGTAAATCCGATGATGCAGGTTAGCAACTGGTTTAAATGAACCTCGAAGTCCCAATGTGAGATATCCGCCACTGTATTGTCAAAACAGAAACACCACCAAAACATGTAGACCATACTAATTCATTGAAGGATGTTCTTATAAGTGGGAACGCCCATAGTTTAACCATCCTATGACCTTCCTTAGTTGACGTTGTTGGTGTGCCATTAATATGTGTTCCACAGGTCGCCCATATGTTCCGCTGTATGGTAGCCGACTTGATCATCCTATATTCTTAAGCTAGCAGATTCGTTTGCTGTGTAATGTGGCGGATTCGCATCGACCAAGCGGTCTGGATTTCTATGGGGAGTGTCTACTGTAGTTCCCATCTGTACTTCCTGTGTTATGCCTTACTGCAGCTGTGTAAAATCTCACCGGGCTTGCAGGTATGGTGTGCCATCTTGGGTCGTAGGCTTGTCCATCCATGGGAATTGCCTACTGGACACTGGTATGGGCTGTACACATTTGTTACACTCTGCATTTAGCATTATCCGGTGGATGCTTTGCATTATTAGTGGGGAGTAGGTCATGTTGGCACTCCACATCCCTCCCACGGGCGGACAACGGATTATCTGCCAAACAAATACCAAGCCCCATTTCTGCACATAAATACCCAGGTTCCTATGGCTGCAACCATCGACAGTACCCATTACACATCCTCTCATGTAAAAGGGACTTTAATGTGGACGCATTACATCTATGGACACGCCGACCTGGGGATTTCTTTGTTCTATATGTCCTGCATGTCATGGACACTTGTCATCAACCCTTAAACACGCTGGTGGTGCAGGCTATGGCGTCTCACTGTGCCGTATCTCACGGTCTATCGCTGGCCATCTGGGTGGATCGGTAACGCTGGATGGAATTTCGTTAAGATAAACCTTTTGCAGTCCGCTACAATGGACACCAATGTGCACATGTAAGCGTAGTTAGATGTTGCTGGACTGTGTCCAACTGGCCTAAAGTGGTTTTGACTTTCTGCTGTATGTTCCCAATCATGGATATCTGTTTGACTACCCATTAATACGTGGGTGCTACGTAAATCCAGGTAGTTTTAGAACTGAGAACAAATGGCGTCGTCGAAAAGCATCCAAAAGATGCAGGGTTAGCAACTGCTTTAAATAAACCTCAGACGCCCCAGTAGGGAAATACACATCCGCTCACTGTATTGTCAACATAACACCACCAGAACATGTAGATCCCCATGTAATTCATTTCGAAGCATAAGTTTTCCTTAGCAAGTGGGAAGTTGGGAACTTATCATAGTTTACATATCCTAGTTGACGTTGTTGGTAAAAGCCATTAGTATGTGTTCCACAGGTCGCTCATTTCTTCCGCGGTATGGCAGCTTAGTGATCCCATTTTGTTGCTGGCAGATTGAGTGCTCGCGTAGACGCGGTATTCTATCACGGTGGTCTGACTTTGTATGGGGAGGTCCACTGTAGTTCCCAACTGTATTTCCTGGTGGGTTATGCCTTTTACTGCAGCTGTGTAATTCCACCGGTTTGCAGTTATGGGTGCCATGGCATCTTGGTCGACACGCTTGTCCATCCATGAGAATTGCATACTGGACACTGGTATAGGGCTGTACACATTTCACACCTGCATTTAGCATTATCCGTGGATGCTTTGCATTATTAGTGGGGAGTAAGGCAGGTGTTACACCCACATCCTCCCATGGGCGGGACAATAGGATTATCTGCCAAACAACACCGAGCCCTGTTTCTGCATACCCAGGATCCCATGGCTGCAACAGCCTCGGACGGTACCCATTCCACATCCTTCATGTGCGGGACTGAGATGTGGACGCGCACTTCTATGGACCTTTCGGAACTCTGGGGATTTCACTGTCCATATGTCCTGCATTTCATGGACACTTGTCATCAACCTTAATAATGCTTGGTGGTGCATGTGTCTAGCTGTGCTGTAGTCACGGGCTGTCGCTTCTTCTGGTTGAACGATAACAGCTGCATGATGTTCCATAGAATTATCAATTTCTTGGGTCCTACAATGGACACCAATGTGCATATGTAAAGTGTAGAACGTGGTTGGACTGTCAGTCCATCTGGCTGGGTGGTTTTGACTGAACTTCCTAGTTGACGTTGTTGGTGTGCCATTAGTATGTGTTCCACAGGTCGCCCATTTGTTCTGCAGCATGGCAGTGAGTAATCCCCATTTTGGTGCTGGCAGATTGAGTTGCAGCGTCGCCGGTATACTACCGTACGACGGCGGTCTGACTTTTGTGTATGGGAGAGGTCCACTGTAGTTCACAACTGTATTTCCTGTGTTATGCGCTTACTGCAGCTGTGTAATTCCACCGGGTTTGCAGTTATGGGTGCCATCTTGAGGTCGTGACGCTTGTCCATCCATGGAGAATTGCATACTGACACACTGGTATAGGGCTGTACACATTTCAGCACCTGCATTTAGCATTATCCGGTGGATGCTTTGCATTATTAGTGGGGAGTAAGGCAGGTGCTACACCCACATCCTCCCACGGGCGGGACAACGGATTATCTGCCAAACAACACCGCAGCTCCTGTTTTTGGCCTGCATACCCAGGATCCCATGGCTGCAACACTCGGATGGTACCCATTCCACATCCTTCATGTGTGCGGGACTGAGATGTGGGACGCACTTCTATGGACTCGGAACTCTGGGGATTTCTGTCCATATGTCCCGGTGCATTTCATGGACACTTTGTCATCAACCTTATATGCCAGGTGCATATGTGTCTAGCTGTGCCCGTAATCATGGCTGTCAGCTTCTTCTGGTTGAACGATAACAGCTGTAATGATGTTCCGTAGGTATCAATTTTGGGTCCTACAATGGACACCAATGTGCATATGCGTAAAGTGTAGAACTTGTTGGACTGTGTCCATCTGGCGGGTGGTTTGACTGAACTTCCTAGTTGACGCAGGTTGGTGGAGCCATTAGTATGCGTTCCACAGGTCCTAAGCCCATTTATGTTCCGCAGCATGGCAGAATCCCCATTTTGGTGTTGGCAGATTGAGTGCCTGCGTACGCGGCTAGTATTCGCATCGGGCGGTTACGACTTTGGTATGGGGAGTGTCCACCGTAGTTCACAACTGTATTTCCTGTGTTATGCCTTACTGCAGCTGTGTAATTCTACCGGTTTGCAGTTATGGGTGCCATCTTGTCGTATCGACTTGTCCATCCATGGGGAGGAATTGCCTACTGACACTGGCGTATAGGGCTGTATTTTACATTTCACGGCCAAGCATTTAGCATTCTCCGCTTGGATGTTTTGCATTATTAGTGTGTGGCGTAGGCAGGTGCTATACTGCCACATCCTCCCACGGGCGTGGGTCAACGGCTTATCTGCCAAACAACACCGGTGCCCCATTTCTGCATACCCAGGATCCCATGGCTGCAAACACTTTACAGGTACCCATTGCGTACACATCCTTCATGTTAGCGGACTGGGATGTATGGATCTTACGTATGGGATTCGACTAATCTAGCGATTGCTGTTCATATGTCCTGCATTTCATGGACACTTGTCATCAACCTTACGAACCTACGCTGGTGATGCATATGTGCTAGATGCGCTGTGTCATAGTCACTGCTGTCGGCTTCTTCCTGGTGGAATGGCATAACAGCCGGATGATATAGTACATGGAATCAATATTTGGGGTCCTACAATGGACACCAATGTGCATATGTAAAGTGTAGAACTTGTTGTACTGTGTCCATCTGGACAGTGGTTTTGACTGCAGCTGTATGTAATCCCCTAACTGGGTTGTCTGTTTGAAATACCCATATTCCATGTGGTGCTACGAAAACCAGGTGTTTTATAACTGAATACAAATGGTGAACCATCCATGGATTGCAGGTTAGCGACTGCTTTCAATAAAACCTCATGGCCCAATAGAAATATCACCGCCTGCTATATTGTCATAATAACACCAGCAAAAGCATGTACATCCTGTTTATTCATTGACAGATGTTCTTTATCGAGTGTGAACATCTTCATTGTTTAACCATCCTACTTCCTAGTTGATGCTTGTTGGTGTGCCATTAATATGCAAGGTCTCCATTCGGTCGCTTCCATTTGTTCCGCAGCATGGCAAGCGGTGATCCCCATTCTCCGCTGGCAGACTGGAGTGCTGTGTATGCGCCGGTATTTGCACGGCGTGATCTGGACTTTATGGGTGGGTCTCACTGTAGTCCCTATCTGTATTTCCTGTGTTTATGCCTTACTGCAGCTGGTGGGAGCCGTAATCTCTCCACCGGTTTGCAGTTATGGGTGCCATCTACTGGCTGTATCGCTTGTCCATCCATGGGAATTGCCTACTGGACACTGGTATAGGGCTGTACACATTTCATCAAGCTGCATTTAGCATTCATCTGGTGGATGCTTTGCATTATTAGTGGGGGTAAGGTGCATGTACTATACCCACATCCTCCCATCGGGCGGACAACGGACTACATCTGCCAAACAACACCGAGCCCCATTTCTGCATACCCATTTATCCTGTAGTTGAAACCTCGACAGTACCTATTACACATCCTTCATGTGTGCAGACTGGATGGACGGACTTCTATGGACTGATAGTTCGGGGTTTTTCGTTCATATGTTCCTGCATTTTATGGACACTTCGTCATCAACCTTAAACACGCTTGGTGATGCATATACCAGCTGTGTCGTAGTCACGGCTGTCGCTTCTTCGTGGAATGGGCAGCAGCTGGATGATATAGCGCACGGAACAATATTTGGGGTCGAACAATGGACACCAATGCATATGTAAAGTGTAGAACTTGTCGGACTGTGTCCATGTGGCCAGTGGTTTTGACTGCTGCTGTATGTTCCCCATTGCGGATGTCTGCTTGACTACCCATAGTGTGTAGTGCTACGTAAACCAGGTTTTCCAAAACCGAGACCAAATGATGTTACATCCAATGATGCAGGTTAACAACTGCTTTAAATAATCCCCAGAGGTCCCAGTAGGGAAGTATCGCCACTTTTCTTGTCAGAATGTCACCACCATAACAGGTGGATCATTTAGCACTTTGGCCCGGTCTTACCGGGGATTTGCAAATGTAATTAGCAGAAACATAAACATTAAATGAAATAATAATACATATTTTAATAATAAAGTTAATCTTATGTTATTTGGAGAATACCTTCTGCATTGACAACGGATGCTGTGGGTGGTGCGTTACCCCAATACACATTTGGCTTGCTCACAGGCGATTCACAATCTAAACATATGTGGTCTCCTTAAGGACCCTTAGCCAGGGGCAACATTACTCAAGCCACTGCATCACTTACATATGCCTTCTTTCCGGCACCTAGAACTGCATGGGTCAGGCATTCCCTTCACCCAACTGTGGTTCTTGTACCAATGCCAAGCATCCAGTGTGGTATACCCCAGCCATACCCAAGCTGTACAACGAGAGGAGGTGGCTGTCTACAAGGCAGACAGACTCCTTGTGGGGTATGACACCGCTCATTATATGTGAAAGCTACCTCCACTTTTTTTTTTTTTTTTTTTTTTTTTTTTTTTTTTTTTTTTTTTTTTTTTTGTTTTTTTTTTTTTTTTTTTTTTTTTTTTTTTTTTTTTTTTTTTTTTTTTTTTGTTTTTTTTTTTTTTTTTTTTTTTTTTGTTTTTTTTTTTTTTTTTTTTTTTTTTTTTTTTTTTTTTTTTTTTTTTTTTTTTTTTTTTTTTGTTTTTTTTTTTTTTTTTTTTTTTTTTTTTTTTTTGATAGATCTTTCCATGGAAAGAACTAGAATTTTCCATTCACACTTGTCTATCCCTATCCCATTTTATGTTTTTGTGCACGGAGACTGTATTACCTGCAGGTAGTGCCATACACATGTCCTGATTCGTTATTTACCTCCTCTTTACTGAGATTCCTTAGCCTGAGGGGGTTCAAGGCATTCGCTTGACACACACGTTGCTATGGTGGTTCGGTAGAACTTCTACATTGCCCACCTGATCGTGCAGGGATTCACATCTAGATCAGGGTGGGTCATCGTCTCCTTGTACTCATTACTCATTAGACCTATGATTGAGTACATTGCCCAGTTCGGAAGGTATCTGACCCGACACCTACAGCAGCTGGGAAGGCCCCATAGGTTCATCGTCAGACAGATGCAGGGTGTCAGGGATTTGTGTTATGCTGCCCCACTGTAAGGACTCCTGCTCCATTCAGTCACATACCACTTGTTCAGTGGTGACCTGTGCCTGACATACGAGGCCATGTCGACCCATATTTGATGACTATGCTTCACCTACTGGATCTACATCCCTCAGAACCACAAGGGCAGGTGAAGTGAACCTTGATGCGGTCATTAATAGAATGTGTTGGAGTGACACATACATCACCCAGACACTCACTATGCTGTGGAACAACATCACAGTACATGTGAGGCAGAGAACCTTGCTAGCCTTGTTCGAGGGGGATCTTGTCCATTGGATGGGGGATTGCAGATATACCCCAGGGATTACATCATTGTCACTGCTTGACAGAGGTACAGCAATATAATAGGCATTTTATCTCCAGACTGGAGGGTTGGCAAAGGTAACATAACTGTGGCCTAGGGTTATGGCTGCCCTTGGGTAGATAGCCTACTCTGTACCTATGGACCTATGAACCTATGTTCATAGTTTGTCCCATTCACACTTGTCTAACCCTATCCTCATTCTTATGTGTATATTTCTGTGGCACGTGATTGAACTATGTATTACCTGCAGGTATGCTGTCTACAGTACACATACGTCACAGTTGATTACAGTGTATCTGTGTACCTACCTCTGTGATACTGAGGACTACCACACATCCTTCACAGCATTACATGCATATGTCCATTCTATTATTCTTTGGCCTGAGGGGGGGTGTTAAGGCAACGGTTCCACGTGTCCCTGTTTGTGCACGCGTCATGGTGGTCTTTGACCAGCCTCCGTTGCTGTCATGGGATGGATGGTAGTGTTGGTGTGTGTTTGGCATGTGTTTTCACTGCCGGTACATCTGTGGGAGGTGGGGTTGGCACATGTTCCTCTTTGCAGGGGGCCCCATCCTGGACATTTGTGCCATGCATCTACACTTGGCACGTGCCATATGTCCTGTGCTATTCCCACAGTCGTGTATGCCTTCCTGCATTACTGCTGCGTGTTACTGGCTGTTTGTATCTGGTATGCATGGCTATTATGGTGGATAGCTTGGCCTATTCCCATGCTATGACATACCCATCCATCCAGGCATATACATGTTATTCCGTCCTTTGCGTTGGCCATGGGTGTTTGGCCGTCCGGCAACGCTACTCTCAATGTGTGATGTCCCACCTTCCCCTTCTGTGCCTGTAGCACCCTGTTGGGGCGTCCTGCTTGGTGGGCAGATGTTCCGCCATATGTGTTGTGTTTGACATGTCTGCATAGCTAATCATCGGTACGGTGGCTGAACATACCGCCTTGTCCAGATGTGTACAGTTATGGGCACAGTGGCGTGTGCACGCCTATGGGGTTTCGACAGGTCCATACCACATGCAGGATGTACACATTCTGCCGACACATTCACATGCAGCCATTTGGATATCTGTACCTGAGGTGGGATGTTAACATGTGGGGTACATATTTGCCCGCGTGGCACTGCCTAGGATAATACTTCTTACTACATTTCAGGTATGCCCATTGTGTGTAGGTGTGTAGCTGCACAAGGCTGCTAGCTGGGTTGGGTGCACGGTCGTACATGGGTGCGGGTTACATGCTATGACGGGGCTGTTGTGTATTACATTTGCATGCATGAGTTCCGCTTCTGGATATTACGCTTAGGCATACGCCGTCCTATGTGTATGCGACGAGCACGTTGCTGGGTGTAGTACATGTTGCTATGCACATGTTTACCTGTGTTTAGGGTATCTTGTTTCCTTCTTGTTGTTATATCGACACGGCTACCCGGCTGTGTACTCTCACTACTGCTGGTGACCATGCCCATGTCGCTACTTCTATGTCGGTGCGGCGCGCTGACATGCTGCGGTACACCTTCACTGGGTATGCCCACTGACAGTGCATTGCGGGATGGACACGGTATTATGCGTATCCTTTGTTCCTTGGACGGGTACACTTTGGACTTTGTGGGTTAATGTTTGGTTCTCCGTTTTGTGTGAACGGGTACTATGTTGCATAGTCTGCGTACGTTTCATTATCCACGGGCCCTGGCTGGTGCAGTTACTATTGCAGGCGGCCTGTGGAAGTCAGCACTTTAGGTTGCTCATCGCCTGCCGGCTTGGCCACGCCTCCGGACGCATCCTACTTGGGCTCGCTCACGTGCCCTCCGCACGTGTCTGTGGTTGCGGCGCGCACTCATTACTATGCATATGGCGCTGCTACGCCGATTATTCACTGCACTGCCGGCGCAAGCCTTACACCGGCCTTGCGCCGAGCTTCATGAATCCCGGGGCATATCTTTAAAGTAAGACTGAAGCGTGGAGGGAAAATGTCAAAAGCAGTAGAGAAGAGTGGTTGTTTTAGGCAATAGACAGATTGTAAAAATGAGATGGCAGTACCTAGGACAAAACTAAATGATGATGACTCAAACCATGGCTGCATAATCTTATTATACAACACAGGAAGATTGGGTAGGAAGTTAGTAGACCTGAGAGCAGTCTAGCAGGAAAAGAAGGTGGGCATTGTTCCTATCAAAGAAACAGAGACCAATGACAAAAAGTGGTGGCATATGGAGATGTTTGAGTATAGGTTGCTCATGAATGGCAGGGAAGGGAGAGATGGAAGTTTAATGGCACTCTGCATGAAGGTAGACATCCAATGTGAGGTCAAAGAAAAGGATCATCCCCAAATCATGAATGGAGTAAGGGTGCATCTATGATTAGAAGCTAGGTTAATTGCCCTTGCAACTAAAGGAGAATAAAGGGGAATATCTGGTGGACTGGTACAGTATGTCAAGTCACCAGACACAGCAAGAGAGAAGAATTACAGACTGGTGGAGATAATAAAGAAGTGGTTAGGAGGAAGAGGGTTATACTTAATGAGGGATCAGAACTGTTAGAAGCAAAATGAGAAATTCAAAATACCATCATAAATAAACAGAGTGTTGACTGATTCCTTGCACTTTGAGGGTTTCAACTAGCTGTTTCAGTACTGTACCTGAAGAGACAGAATTCTGAATGTGGTCCTAACCAATGCAGAGGGTGCCATGGATGTCCATGTTAAGGTGTCATCAGCCAGTACTGATCATTCCATTGCATGGTTTAGAGCAGAAGAAGGGTAAAAATCCAAAGACAAACATGATGATGCGGGATTTTTAGGACAGTGGACTACACTGCGCTGGGGAGGTAGCCAAGGATGAGTTAGGAGGTTGACAGCAAATCAAGTAAGTGAACAAGCTTTTGAAGAGAGGGCAAGGATAGACTATTCAGGACCATGAACAAGGATGTGCAGAAGAGGCAAAAAGAGAAGACATATGTGTCTGCATTAAAATGTCAAACTAGCAGTTAGGACAAAAAATGGAGCTTAGAAGAATAAGAAATGAGGGGTGGGGAGGTGTAGGATACACAATACAAGAAGGGCAGCAAAAACTAAATTTGAAAGTGAGTTAGCAGACAAGATCAATAAGGGAAGCAATGGATTTTTATGTGCATAACAGAAAGAAGGAAACCAAGCAAAATAAACCAAGACACAAACGTCCACAAGAAGAGTTTATTCACCACAAGCTTTCAAATCAAAGACTCTTTTTCAAGTACAATAAAATCTAGTTAAGAACACACATTATATACTCAAGCCAGCTAATTAAATTAAATAATTAAGCAGATATCTGACACACCCTTACAAATATAAAAATTTAAAACCACATATAAAAATATATTATAGAAAAACATTCATATAAATATCTAAACATAGAAACTCTTAAACTTTAAAATGGGTTTAATACTGTTAACTTTATTAAGCCCTGCTGGTACATCAGCTCTAAACAAATCTGTCCATTTATATTCAGCTCTCTCTGTTAAGTTAACAATATCTCCACCCCTTTTATTCATATACACTCATTGGAGTATCCTAAATTTAAAAGTATGTGCATCCGTATGTTCTATGTGTTTACAAAGGGCATTGCTCTCAGTTTTCCAAAGAATTTCTGACAAATGAGAAGCAATTCTTTCTTTAAACTTGCAATTAGTCTTGCCTACGTAAAAACATGGGCATTTTGCACAATTCACTAGATAAACTAAATTGTCACTGTTGTGATTCCCAAATGAAATAAAAATAAACTCTTTATTCGAAATAGGATTAATAAATTTCACTTCTGTATTAATATAATTGTAATATATACAATTAAAGCAGGGAAAAGTGCTTTTAATTTTTAATTGGGTTACTCTATGTTCCATCTTCATATCTTTATAACATAACAATTGGTTTAAATTCTTCTCTTTCTTGAAGATAAAAGATGGTTGTTCACCTGCTATTTTCTTAATATTACTATCAGACTGTAAAATAGTCCAATTTCACCCAATTATAGATTGTATTTGTTTAGACTGTCTATTATATTTCATTATATATCCCAAATTCCTTGTTTTACTTACTACATCTGTGTTACTCTCAGGACCTGAACAGTTCTTCCCATATAAATATGGTCTAGCTGTAGTATTACGCTCTAATTGGACATATTCAGTTGTTCTCTTTAATAAATCATTATCATAACCTCCAACAAAAATAGTTAAACCTTTCTGTTATCCATCATGCTCATTGCACATGAAAAAAGTTCTATTCTAATTTTTACTCCCCAAAAGCTCCACTTTTGTGCATAAGTTCCTACAAACCAATTGCTGAATGAGTGTAAGCTTCCTTAGGTACAAAACTACCTGGGTTGTAAACAGCATTCAAAAGGAGTCTCTCTGTGAATTCATTACAGGATAGCTAGTGTAACTAGTGCCCTCTAATGGTCAATGACAAATATGAATCAATCTGACTGAGCTAACTGAAAAAATGCTCATATAATGCAAACAAATAATTGTAGATAAGCTAATGATTAGTTTATCTACAAGTATTTTTTGCATTATATGAGCATTTTTTCAGCTGTCAATGTCATTTTTGAATGCTGTTTACAACATGCAATGAGCATGTTGGATAACAGGAAGGTTTAACTATTAGTCTATGCTAAGTCAGCTGATCCATGTCTTCCAGATCTGTATGCACAAACTGTAATAGCTGACTTTGAAAAGGCATTAGAATGCAGATTTGTTTACAATAGATAAACTTGTTGACTTATGACAAGATGTGCTTAGTAAAGCCATGGGGGTGTCCATATAAGTATTTTTTACTTATTTTGTTGTTCTTTATATACACAAGACTGTTGTTGATTAGATTTACCTGCATGGACCGTTTAACTTGATTTTGAAATGGAATGTGTATGCAGACTCATTTTAAATAGACATATTTGCTGATTAGTCATAAGTTGCGTTAAGTGGAAGCCATGGGGATGAGAATATAAGTATTTTTTACAAACTTTGTTGTTTTTTATATGGAAAGGTTGTAGAAATGTAAACAGAAATGACACAGTGGTGCAGGCCTTATGTTTACATCTTGAAGAGGTTATTGAGCAGGTTTGTATGTGTTTATTTGCTAGTTCTTATGACTTCCATCAGGGGTGTCTGAGTGTTATTAATATGATTATGCCTTTGATAGTATGAGAACTGTTTGCTATATATAAACATGCATGTTTATTTTATTTAGGTACTTAATATGTTAATTTTACCAGCATTTCAGCTTTGCATTATAGGTTGAATGTGTTACATTTGTTTTTATGATAAATGTGCTATTTGTTATTTTGCAAGCTGGAGTTTAGGTCAGGTAATTAGTATAACTGAAGTCAACTGATTGTTTAATATGTCATGTGACTACTCCTAGTATTTTTATTGGTTTATGGAGACTTAAATGCAAGTATTTTGAGATGTTATTTTATTATATCTGAAGAAGCGTTGTGGAAGAAATGCAAAAGTGCTCATACTTCATTAAACTCAAGTTATCTTTTAACTGCCATGTCTACTGCCTCCTTGGTTTTGCCTCTTGATTAGGTTTTGTACTAGGAGTTGGTTTCATCCATTGACATGGAGAGATTTTTGTGACTTTTTCATAATGTGGATTCATGGCTATAAAGAACAGTCAGTCAAACCTGATTCAGTTTTTTTCACTAGGTTACAGGTGAACTGGTTAGAGGAATGCCAGTAAATATAATTTACCTGGACTTTGAAGACATTTGGTTCAGTCCAGCACAAGTGGCTGCAAGGAAAATTGATTGGTTTAGGAGTAGGAGCAGGCCTAAGAAAATGGACTGCTGCAAAGTTAAAAAGTAGGACACAGAGGGCTATGGTGAGAGAGAATACTGCAGGAGTCTAGCCTTTAGTACTCTAACAGGAACAACCTATTTGCTGAAGACATAAAGATAGGTGCAGCAATGGAGTATGGGGGTGGCAGGAGATTCTAGTAAAGAATTTGTGAAGGCTAAAAATTGGGAAGAAAGGTGGCAGCTGAGGTTTAATGCAAAGTAATGCACTTATGCCACAACAGCCATGGGGTGAAGTATCAGCTGAGGTAAGTGAAATTAGTGGAACCAGAGCAGGAAAAATATCTGGGGGGTGTTGATAACACTGGGACTGGACCACATGAAGCAAAGTAAGAGGATAGTGGCTGCAGTAAACAGCATTAAGTGGTGTACCCTCAGGGAGGCAGAGTCCAAAGCTATTTTTAATATGAAATGGGAAACAAATACAACATGGTATGTTACCAGAATGTGGATTTTACTTGTTAGAGTGCATAATTCTTTCCCGAGAAGTGTGCATGCATGCTGGTATTTTTGTTTTATGTATTTGCTTAGTTTTTTGTTTGTAAGTACTGTCTCTGTGTTATTGCTGAAATTTTACTGTGCACTGTTTTAACCTTTGCCTCTGAATGGGAGCATTGTGCTGAATGTATTTACATGCATGTAGAGTGCATTTACTGGATTATTGTAACTGTTTTGTAGAACGTCTGGACAATCATTGGGACACGTGTTACCTGAACACCCTCCCATGCTTGCTAACACTATGAAGTAACTTCAACATCTATTGCATTTACTAGGGCAATGCTAACTCTGTGAACTACTCAGCATTTCCCACTGTGGCTACTGGTATTTAACAAATAGACTGCCTGAATCTTTGTTCTTTCCCTGTAGGTTGTACCTGTACTAAACTACTAATTCCTCTACTATTATCTGGCATGTTTATCCTCCCTCTTTTTTCCCACTGTTGAAAGCTAACACACAGCTATATGCAGCCTAAAGGAACTGAATGTAGCCCAAGAATGTTAATAGTGTGTTGTAAGTGAGAATTAATGTTATGCTCACTTACCTGGCATGTACCTTACCTCATAATAGCATAGTATAGCCTTACATCCCACATTCTCCACACACATGTACCCTCAGCTTCCCCCAAGCAAATACTTTGCTCATATACATTTTTTTACTGTTGCCTACCCACAACAAGACTTTGTTACATCTCTTTTTGCTCCTTTTTCATACAGCTCTAGCTTTACTTCACGTGTGGCTGCCTCCCCTTCCTCCCAAGTGAAGAATTTCTGAAAACTATCCTGCAAATAACTGAAGGCAAAATGACTCACTACTGGGACTTTTAATGTCTGAAATAGTCTTTTGTAGGTGTATTCCCTGTTAACTAATTACTTCATCTGGTTGTTAGTGCTTTTACATAATTTTATTATATTGGGCATGGGGTGCACACTTGCAAGGTCTTGTCTCCCCTCTTCCATTCCCTGTCATTGCAACTAACTACCACTAGGTGGTAGCAGAACACCACCAAACAACTGAATCTTAGCCCAGATAAGCAGCTCATCCTGTAAGCGGGACAGTGCTCTACAGTTATTTAAATTCTCCAATATTTCTGTCTAGTGCAAAGTCTGTTATTTTTCCATTCACAGTGAATAAATAGTGGAAACACAGTAACTGGCATAATCCCTGTGATTAAGGCACAGCGTTGCTTACCTTCATTACTTAGTCAGACTTCTGATACTTTTTTTTTAGCTCTTATCTCCTCGGTAGGGCTCTGCCTGTTCCACTCCCCCTCGCATTGCTCGGGCTTGTTCCATTCCCCTACCCTACCTCCATTCCCATCCACCCCTAGCTCATTTCCTTTATACCTAACCTTACCATACCCGCACCCAACCCCCATCCCTCAGCCAATCAGGCAAACAACAACCACCACCACCTCTCTCTCTTTTGCTCTCATATTACACACTCTACACATAGTACCTCCCCACTTACAAAGTTGCTACACTCCACCCTACGAATACAGGACCCCTACACATTCTACAGAGTTATCTCTATACACTCCTACCACTTCTAACAAACCAAACATGCACTCTCATCAAATAATTCTAACACTAGCAATCACCATCACAGCCCATCTAACCTCACCCTACTTCCACATACAATCCCCAACATAAGTCACCCCACCTCATCCTCACTTCCAGCATTCACTAACTACCCCTTACTCATCTCACCCTCACTCTCTAATCACACCACATATGACCTACACTGCTACAAACTCCTCCATTATCAAAGCAAATCTTGCGTATCCATACAATGTGACTTATCTTCTGCAAATGCCTACAAACCATAATAGACATTGCCTTTCACCTGCTATTCAGTGGTGATATCAACCCCAACCCAGGTCCAATAATAAGTCCAACAAATCACCAGAATCAGTCTAGAACCAGTGCTAGCCTACTTAAGAAAACATCCACTATTCTAATAATAAATCATAACATAAGAAGCATCCTTAACAAAACCACTGAGCTCCATGAAACCATAGCATTATAATTACCTGACATCATCTTCCTCAAAGAAACATGGCTTAAACCACACATTAAAAATGAAGAAATACTTCCCCCTGGTTATAGCATACTACAAAATGACCATACAGCTAAAATAGGAGGCAAAGTCACTCTTCTATATCAGAACAACATCAATGTTGAACTATTTAACATAGAAATCCCTGCATTTAATAATGCATAGATCCTACTTGCTAAGGTAAGACTAAATACACAAAAACAGCTAAATATCTTAAGATCATGTATTCCTCCAGAAGATAACATCAAAACCCTAGAATTTCTTCTCCACTGGACATCAGAAACCTTCCCCCCATAAAACCATTATACTAGGCGACTTTAATATTGATTGGACCTCACTTAAATCACCCCACCCCTCAAATCATATTAACCTTTACGGCTTCTCACAGCTTATATAAACCCCTACTAGGGTAGACAAAAACCTCAAAAAAAGAATCAATACTAGACTGGATTCTCAGCAATCGCTCATCTTCCACCCATAATTTCAGTACACTACCCAACACTCTAAGTGACCACCTCACAACCTTCCTCATCAGAGACCAAACTAAACTCACTAGAACTAGCTCTCTTAAACACATCAGATACACTAAAAACTTCAGGGCTAATGAACTTAATACAGCCCTTAAACACTCTAACTGGTCCCCCCTTTTAATACTTCCTTTAGATGAAGCAGTTGAGTATTTCAACACTATCTTCTTAGGCCTTCTCAACCAACCAACTTTCCCCACCAAGACAGATCCGCACTATAACCATCTATGCCCCATGGCTTACCAAGAGCACTAGGCAACTTATGAAACAAAAGGACAAAGCATGGGACACCTGGCACAAAAACAAAACTACTCCTAATAGACAAATATTCTTAAAATTGAGAAACACTGTAAAAAAAACAAATCAGACTGGACAAACAAAAATACTATAGTGAAATTCAAACTAAGCACAAAACCAACCCACAAAAGTTCTGGGCCTCTATAAACAATATTCTTCAGCCAGGTAAATCACCAACTCCTCATCCAAACATAGACACCACCTATATAAACACAGCCACCCAATTCAATGAGTTCTTTGCCAACGCTATACCAAAGCTGTCAACAGGCAAACCCTCCTCAACCCCCACTATACTTTACAACCCATCAAATAATGCCAACTCCTTCACCCTTCAACCTGTACCAACTTACACCATCTATAGGCACCTAACCAAACTTAAACCCACCACCCTAGCAGTAGACAAACCACCTGCCAAATTCCTACAAATAGCCGCCAAAGCCATTTCCTACCCAATCGCTATAATCATTAACAGATCAATCTCAGAACAAAAGGTGCCACTTCTCTGGAAAATCTCCTTCATTATACCAATACACAAAGGGGGCACCTCCACTGACCTAACAAACTACATCCCTATAGCTATACTTTCTCCACTGGTTAAAATACTGGAAAAATGTATCCATACCCAGATCCTAACACCTCCTCTCCAACAATCTTATTGCCGAAACTCAACACGGATTCCACCCCAACCATAGCACTACCACTGCATTCATCCATTTTAGTAACCTAGTAAATACGCAATGCAACAACATCCAACTAGTGTCTGGAGTTTTCCATGACTTATCAAAGGCATGTGATACAGTCTCCCATACAAAACTTCTGACATCACTCTCAGAATTAAAACTAACTACCCCCACTCTATTATGGTTTCAGGACTATCTCTCCCAATGCCAACAAGCTGTTCAGTGGAAAAACTCCCTTTCCTCCCTACTTCCTGTAAAACTAGGAGTACCCCAAGGATCAGTCCTAGGACCCCTACTTTTCACTATATTTACAAATAATCTTCACAAAGCCACCCCTCTAGCAAACCTGGTTCAATGTGCTGACGACTCCACCTTAATCTGCTCTGCTCTCACCCTCCAACAACTTCACATCAAGACCCAAGAAACCTTTACATCTATTGAAACCTGGCTAACAAGCTCCCAGCTAATACTAAATCCTAAAAAAAAACAATTTATGCTCTTCCTTCCTTCCAAAGCAGCAGTACCTACTCCCCCATTCTCTATTTCTGCATCAGATGATACCCTATCTTCCCGTCACACAAACCAAATTACTAGGGGTCATTACTGACAATAATATGAAATTTGACAAACACATAGCTCATACAATAACCAAAATAGACAAAAAAATAGGTACTCTTTACAGATATAAAAACATCCTAACCAGCAACAGTAAAGTTACCCTAGCTCATACTCGTCTTCTCTCTACCTTACTGTATGATTCTCCTGTACTGATTAATCTAAACAAGAGTGATTTAAACAAGCTATCAATATGCCACAACAAAATAGCAAATTTCACCAAAAACTCCTCCTACCGCACCCACCACTGTCAAGCCCTAAAACAGCTTTCCTGGCTGAAGCTCCCTAACACCTTAGCTCTAAACCAACTTCTTCTAGCTCACCAAATACTGTACCAACCTGACAAAACTCCAGCCTTACAAGACCTGATCACCCTCTACTCCAATAACCGAGAACTAACAAGGCACTAATCTCAATCTCCAAAAGCCATTACAGCTCTGGTGACTCCCTGTATTCTTGCAACATTGCCAAGACTTACAACTCCTTACCACTACAAATCAGGGTACAACCTAACAAAACCATCTTCCAAAAACAGCTTATTTCCCACCTAAACAACTCCTGGACATGCAACTGCCTAGCACATGGCTGACATATTCTAACACCTTTCCCCATCCACTATCCAAACTCTTCTTTAAAACTCCCACAGATGCAGTATATATTATCGGGTCTACTTCATTTCACCTAACTTCCAATTCACTGACTCCCATTTGACTGAGACCAAATGACTGAAATTTCATTTCACTGACACTTCATTTCACTGACAGTTCATTTGACTGACAAGTATTATTAGCAAGAAAATGGAATACGCCCCCTTCCCCACTGTAGTGCGACCCTGGAGTTAGAATATATAGTTGGGGGGAGTGGGGGGCACAGCCCCCCACAATGGGGGTGTGGGGGGCGGAGCCCCCCACTTACTTTTCTTTTACTAAGCAATATTATATCAAAACTTAACAATATCATATGTAATGAAGTGGGGGGCTGTGCCCCCCACACCCCCCGATGTGGGGGGCTGTGCCCCGCACACCACCCCAACTATATATTCTAACTCCAGGGTCGCACTACAGTGGGGAAGGGGGCATCTTCCATTTTCTTGCTAATAATACTTGTCAGTCAAATGAACCGTCAAATGAAATTTCAGTGAAATGGGGTCAGTGAAATGAAAGTCAGTGAATTGGAAGTTAGGTGAAATGAAGTAGACCCATATTATCACATGTTACTTACCAACTCACTGATGCCTACTCCACACTGTCCCATATATACCCACTAACTCTCCCCTAGACTAAGTTGAAAAGCTTTCCATTAAAATGCCAATGAACCTCAAATGAACTTGTCTATATTCTCCTCCTTTGACAAACTGGCTAGTATTTTTAGTTTTTCCTTTCTGTCTTATCTTCATTACATCTTCAAGATTATCTGGCTAGTATTTTTTTTTTTTTTTAGTTTTTCCTTTCTTGTCTTATCTTCAGTACATCTTCATGATTATCTCTACTAAACATACTGCATGAACAACAATCATATGTTACAATTAGTATGTCTAAACCACTATGTTTATGTAAATATCTTATGCAATCATATATTATCTGCTATATTTTATAACTGTGTGTGTAAACCACAATGCTCATGTTGTAAATATCTTATGTATAGTATGTTAGCAATTGTTCTGGAGATTTTTTCCCCGGGCCCCCGCTAAAAATGGACAGCTCTGTCCAGTCAGACCTCCCCAGTAAGCAAATGTAAAATAAATAAATAATAGCATCGAAAGTCTTATTATAACACTATTCTTCTTAATCAAGTTCTTGTATGATGTAAAATTAGCAAAATATTTAAAGAAAAAAGTACCTCCCTGCATTACCTTATGCATGTGATAACTCTAACTGTACCCCTGCCATAAACCGAACACTACAAAATATATTTCTAAAATCCTTTTCCCTAAAAGTACCACTGTTCAGACAACGCTTGATTGCTGTTTTATATCTGGGATTTACTGATGACAGGAGAGAAATTGTCAGTGTTCTGTTTCATTCTTTTTGTATGTTATCCATTAGTTCATTTGCTCTTTCTTTCAATCATTTGAATGTCACTCATTTGTGTTATCAACCAAATATGACAATCACATATACGTGGACATATTCAGTGTGTGTGTTTGCATTTGCAGTCATATACTTTTTATATGTATAGTAATATATCTACACACACATACACATACACACACACACACACACACACACACACACACACACACACACACACACATGCACATACATGCGCACACACACACACACACACACACACACACACACACACACACACACACACACACACACACACAAAACATCATCATCAACTTCGTTTTTCCCATTTTCTACATGGGGTCAAGGTGTCGTGTTAACTGTCAGTATCTCTCTCGATTCAATGTCACACTCCAACTTCTTTGACACTCAGGGCTGACTATTGCAGATCTTCTCTCACATAATCCATCCACCTCCTGCCTTCCTCCTGTCTGTCCCAAATCTTTTTCACCAGATTGTATTCTGCTTTGCTGCACATGTGCCTGAACCACTGTAATCTGTTCTCTTTCATTTTTTTCTGCAACTGGAGCTAGTTTGGCTTCTCCTCTGTCCTCATTTTTTCATCTGTCCCACAGTGTGTATCCTACCACCCATCTCAGGGACTTCACTTCCATCACCTCTAGCTTCCTCATCTGCTCTGCCTTTACTGCCCAGGTTTCTGTACCATACTGTAATACTGGTCACACCACTGTTTTCTACACCTTTATTTTCAGCTTCTTTTGCATGCTTCTGTCACACACTACTCCTCACACTTTGTGTCAGTTCGCTGCAGCCCCTCTGATTCTAGCTTTGACCTCTTCATTCAGACTTCCCTTCTCCTCAACC
>NC_056746.1:874609284-874651784 GCF_019279795.1 Protopterus annectens | reverse complement strand
CTCTGCACAAATGGCATTCCAGCAAAATCTTAACTAGGCAACCAGTAATGCTAACCCCCTGTACCATTGTGCCACCAGAAATAAAATTTGCTCTGAAATATCTTCTGGATGCAGAAACACTTGTGTTCTTTTTTACCTAAATATGCTTTTGTGGCAAAAGTTCACGATTTGCTTCACCTGCAAAGAAAAAAGCTTGTGTAAGTAAATATATTTTTCTCACGTAGCAGCTAGCCTACAGAGAAATATATTATTAGCTTATTTTAATTAGGTAATAGATGAATAAATGTAATACTTTTTTTTATAGCTCTCAGGGACTTTCCGGGCATAAAGGATTCACTGTCAAGTAACTTTTCATGATTACTCTTACTCGTTAACTCACTGTCAGAATTAGAGCTGCACTCATAATTATTTTATAAAAAAGCACTGCTTGGTTATCGTATGCTGTCCATTTACCACAGTCATTAAGGACCTTTTCAACTTGCTTGTATAGTAGGCATTTGAGCTAATATATGAGTATCATGTTTCTCTCTCTTCTTACTAATACAGTTTGCCTTTATGAAAAAGCATTGCCTACCTGTACTTCTTCCATTCCATCAGGATACAGTCTAAGTATGCACTTCTCTCTCAGTTATCTCTTTTTTATGTCTTCGTCAGTACTGGCTAACCTTAGGCCTATTTATAGATAGTATCTTGTTTCTGAGCTTATGTTTAAAAAGCAGATTGGCTGCAGTAGCTTCAACAGTGGATGATTGGATGTCCAATAGCTTGCCACAGTATTGGTTAGCTGTTGTTTTCAGTTAATCTTTCTGCACTCACGTTTTGCATGAAGCCTATCACTAGCTAATGCGTAGGAGCCATCTTTGTGTGAGCAGTTCCTTGGTATTCACAAACCACTTTAACACAATGGTTGTTCAAAGGTAAACTATTATCAATGATTGCTGTGTCTGCTATTTCAAAACTAGCAAATATTTTAGGACAAGTTGGATGTGATTCATACGAAAATAAGAAAAGTGATGGTTCTGTTATAGGATTCCTAGGTAGTCATCAGTAACACCAAATGTCACACTGCCAGCCCAGCTATCTGGAATTCTGTAAATAATTTTGTGTCATTTGTGAATATTGATATGATTTATACAGAAATGTATCTTATGTACTGAGCTTCAAGAATGTAACCACAGCATACCCTTCTGGAACATAGAATATTAACTTGCAAAACTTAAGAATAGTTGAGGTTAAGTTACTTTATAGTTGGGCCGTAAACAAGAGGCTCAGTGTAGCAGACGCAATGTGTAGAGCTAGAAGGTTTTTGTATTGTCTTGAAAGAGAAGTAATTACTAGGTTTAAGGTGCAGAAATGTTTTACTGCTTTATGACTTTCTAGCAGCTGTACAGCTGTGAGCAAACATCTGAAGGCTATGTATTTTTCACACAGAGATGTTAAATGTTTGACACTGGGGGTTTAGCTTGGGAAATTGTCAGGTGACAAAAAAATGATGTCATGTAAACTAACCCAGCAGTAATATTTATTTAAGAACAATCTCAGAGAGAGACTGGAAATTTTGTATTATGTCTTTGACCTAGCGTCATCCACTCATCAGCATTACATCTGCACTTGCCTTGCTCTGTAAGTAAGTTTCCAGGGCATAGTAACTCTTTTTAGATATAGTTAGGAATATGGCAAAGATTAGTTTAGATGTTTTCTGTATTTATTTGAGACTGTCCTGCATTGTTGTTTAAATATTTCCTGTGATTTTGAACTCTGACTTTACTATGTTGATTTACTGAGTATTGTCTTGTTCTTTGATTATTTATTATGAAATATATTTAAACCTATCTTTGCGGTTGATATTTGTGAGACATATTTAAGCTCTTAGGGTACTTACATATCTATTTGGTGACACTGTACAGGTCACTTCAATAGCTTTGCTTGGTCAGACTACCATTTGGATGATAGTTACATTACACAGTAGGATTGTACACCCTTTGCTAAGGGCCTTAGAATGTAGCTGATAATAGTGGTTGTTGGCATTGGAAACTACCTTATAGTCTGGGCAGAAGGGGACATAGCTAGTAAGCCTGTGCCAGCCTTTCCCAGGAGTGTGTTTGTTTGTATGTAAATCAAACCTCAAAGAGAGTGTGTGTGTCAGCTGCTTGGGCAGAGACATGAAGCACTGGTTGGACAGAGAGGGTGCTGGAAGATTTGGCTTGGCCACTCAGCTGAGATATCAACACTATAGGTGTGCCAGTGGAGAGTCTTACTGGGGATCTGGAAAAAGAGGGAGAAACCAGCCCCAGACTGACTGTGGTCTCTGTGTGCTCTTAAAGGAAATTTTACTTTACTGTGTGTATACTTGTCATCCTCCCATTGTGCACTTCCCCCCACTGTTGCTAGTGGTGAGGATTGAGGCTCCTTGATTACTGTGCCAGTGCTGGGGCCTTATCTGTATGGAAGGAAATTCACTGACAGACCACAATCCCTTAACATGGCTACATCGAGCCAGCCAGCAAAATGGCAAGTTACTAAGGAAACCTAGGGTTGCAAGCATAAGATATGACAGTGCAGCACCACAGTGGGGTTAGCAATGCCAAAGCAGATGAGCTGTCAAGACAGGGAATGGTGGTAAGGTATTTCCAGATAGGCTCAACCCTCTCAAGCAAAGTTTCTCAAGAGTCACTTGAAAAACCTGCTTGAGTTTTCAGGAGGGGGATGAAACATCATGCTGCCAGCCAGCTATCTGGAATTTTGTAAATAATTCTATGTCATTTGTGAATATTGGTATGATTTATACAGAACTGTATGTTATGCACTGAACTTCAAGAATGTAACCACAGCATACCCTGTTGGAACATAGAAGATTAATTTGCAAAACTTAAGAATAGTTAAGGTTAAGTTACTTTATAGCTGGCACATAAACAAGAGATGTTATCTCTCAGTTTCAGTATAGCAGACACAATGTCTAGAGCTAGAAGTTTTTTGTATTGTCTTGAAAGAGAAGTAATTACTAGGTTTAAGATGCAGAGGTGTTTTATTGCTTTATGATTTCCTAGCAGCTGCACAGCTGTGAGCAAACATCTGAAGGCTATATATTTTTTCACACAGAGATGTCAAATGTTCAACACTGGGGGTTTTAGCTTGGGAAATGAAGTCAGGTAACAAAACGTGATGTCATCCAAACTAACCCAGCAGTAATATTGGATACCAATTTAAGAACTCTCTCACAGAGAGACTGGGAATTTTGTATTTTGTCTTTGACCTGTAAACATCCACTCATCAGCACTACATCCTCACTTGCCTTGCTCTGTACATAAGTTTTTAGGCCATATGAACTCTTTTTAGATATAGTTAGGAATATAGTAAAGATTAGTTTAGATGTTTTCTGAATTTATTTGAGACTGTCCTGCATTGTTGTTTTAAATATTTCCTGTGATTTTGAACTCTAAAGTTACTGTGTTGATTTACTGAGTAATGTCTTGTTCTTTGATTATTTATTATTAAATATATTTAAACCTATCTTTGTGGCTGATATTTGTGAGACATATTTAAGCTCTTAGAGTACTTGCATATCGATTTGGTGACACTATACTCTGTATAGTGACTCCAATACCCTTGCTTGGTCAGACTACCATCTGGATAATAGTACCATTACACAGTAGGATTTGACGCCCTTTGTCAAGGGTCTTAAAAGTAGCTGATAGTGGTTGGTGGCACTGGAAGCTATGTTATAGTCTGGGCTGAAGGGGACATAGCTAGTAAGCCTTTGCCAGCCTTTCCCAAGAGTGTGTGTGTGTGTTTGTATATAAATCAGACCTCAAAGAGTGTGTGTGTGTCAGCTACTTGGGAAGGGACATGAAGCACTGGTTGGACAGAGAGGGTGTTGGAGGTTTTGGCTTGGCCACTCAGCTGAAATCTCAACCATATAGCTGTGCCAGTAGGAAGTCTTATTGGGAATCTGGAGAAAGAGGGAGAAACCAGCCCCAGACTGACTGTGGTCTCTGTGTGGTCTTAAGGGAAATTGTACTTTATTGTATGTGTACTTGTCATCCTCCCATTGTGTACATCCTCCACTGTTGCCAATGGTGAGGATTGAGGCTCCTTGATTACTGGGCCAGTGCTGGGGCGTCACACCAAATATGAACTTTTTTGGTAAATTAACTCATAAGAATCAATGTTTAATCAGTCCACACTTCTGCTGGACTTTCAAGAAGCTGTATTTTAGCAGTTTTATTTAGTATAACATTGTCTTAATAAGTCAAACTGTGCATATTTTGTTTTAGATTCATTTATGGTCTCTTTGCCTTGCAACTCACATTCCCCATCTATGTTCACACTCTTTTCTGTTGTTTTATTTCAGTGTTCAATTTTTCATGAATTGCATGCACAGACCCTTCTCTTTTTTTTTTTCTGCTATTCCGGCTTTGTCCCTTTCTTGTATGTTTTGCTTGTTAATATTTTACAAGATCCTAGACTGATCACCTTCTTCTCCTCTTTATTTAATATGCCCACTGCTACCTCTTGCCATTCAACACTGTCACTTATATAGCAAACACAGGTTTGATTTCCTATTTTTGTCTGTCATTGTTTTGTGCCATACTTCTTAGATGCATTTTACTACTCTGGGGGTGTGCAGAACTAGTAGCACTTCTGGGAACTGCTAATTAACACAATACAATATTTTTCCTTTTCACTTTGCTGCATAGAATGTGGCTATATACGCAAATGTATTTGAAATGCATAACTAGCTAATCTTGACATATTCTGTGAAAAAATATGGCTAGGCATGCAACTCAAATAAATTATTTTGTACTTGAAGACAAAAATGTACATTTGAGATGCATAACTATCCACTTTTTCCATATTGTCTAAAACAAGGCACAAAGAAAAAAGAAAGAAACTTTGGATCATGATAATTAGAGCTTCACGTAAATGCTACTGTTTATGCATTCTCCTGTCAGTCTTTGTCATCTCCTTTCTTTGTATTGTTACTCATCATATTTATTTCTGCTTCTGTGTAATTTATCAAAATGATTCTGTCTAATGAATTTTGTACTCATTTTCAGAAAATCTGGCCAGTGGACCTTATGAGAATATCTCCGATACAGTATTGTGCTGCTTCTTGTAACTCGTTGTCTCTGGTCTATATCTTTTGTACATGCTTATTTTCTTTCTACAAATTATTTTGTTTTCAGCTTCTGTCTCTCTCTTTGTTTCCATTTTATTAATTTAGCTCCATCAGTCCTTGTTTGGCTGCATTGCTAAAATATCAAAGGAACTGTAGCATGTTGTCTATAGTTAGCTCAGGTTCAGTTAGTCCTTTATTCCTTATTATGACAGTTCTACATATCTGCATTATTTGCATATTTATTTCTGTACTGTCAGTGAATTCATCATGTCTAGCTGGTGGTGTCAGACTGGAATAGCACATCTGTAGAACTTCACTTTCTTTCTGTCTTGCACTTTTGAACTTCTGCATTTCAAACTGTCAATGGGTCAGTAGGTAGCACATTTGCCTTTGGTCCTGGAAGATCAAAAGAAAGTAGGCTCTGGTTCCTTGCTACTTCCTGGATAAATTTTCTAAAGCTGATATTGCAGTGGAGCATAAGGGAGGTGTTGCACTCCTGAGTGTGTTGTCCTTTGGAAGAGACATTAAAAGTGAAGTCCCCTCTGAGTTGGTGGTATACCAGATGGATGGAAAATATCCCACAGCACTTATCAAAAAAAGAATAGTGGAAGTCCCCTGGTGTCCTGGTCAAATTCCCCTGGTCAGTATGAATAGCACCTCAGGTCTCACCTGCAAAGAGGCAGGTTGTCTACAGGAAATAACCCAGTCAGCAAAACTTAAATAAACAAAAATATTCTACATAGATGAAGCTCTGAGTTTCTGAGAAGCTTGTTTAATACATCATTGAATCTGTCATTTCCTACTGCTAAGGTTACATGTACATCATATATTTATTATCTTGCTATGTGTAATAATAAAGCAGTTAATCTGTCATCTGCTGTTATGCCTGATTTTTTTTTATGTTTTTCATAAAGCAACCTACCCAATGCATCCTTAGTGAGCATATATGTTTGTGTGTAATAATCTGTTGCAAATATTAGCTTTCTAGAAATCTCCACAGGCATCATTTTTTACTTCAGCATGCATGTATTTTAAACTTTGTTTGTGTACTGGTTTATCTGCATTTCTTCTTATGTACCCTCATAATGGCAATCTTTCGTGCAGAGCTATAGAAAGGAAATGCTTCCATTGGGCACCCCTACCCACAGACTAATAATCACAAAATAATTAATTAAAGCACCCAGAGAGTTGTGGCTAACTTAATAGCTCATATCATGCTGCAGTTGCCTGTTCAATATTTCTATATTATATAATAAAAGAATAAATAAAAGCACCACCTATGAATGAGGCCATCCAACAGAACTGAAAAAAGCTTAAAATAAAACACTACTTATTCAAATTATTTTATAGGCTGTCTCAAATCCGATATTCAGATGGATAATACAAATTGGGAAAGTAGGATATCACCATGCCCACAACACCCAATGTCCAAATAGAAGGTGTCTACAGTTTTATATGTATGTGCGTGTATGTAGAAAGGAAGAGGGGGCAGGAGGCAGCCAGCTGTGGTATAAATAAACTCACAGAATGCTGCTCTTCTTGACTTATTGTCACTTCTCCAAATCACCTGTCATACAGAAATGAAAAAATTCTGATTTGGCATCCCCTACAAACTGACACACAGGGCAACTACCTTATTCACCTCTCATATGACTGTGTTTTTTGAAACATTATAGAAAGCCATTTAGCTCTGAAGCTTTATTTCCATTTTTTTATGGTAAAATTCTGTCCCAACTTCTTATGTAACATGAAAAATATACTTGTAACCATATAAAAAATAAAACAAACTTTTTCTAATGAATAAAGTTGTTTGCCACATTGTCATTTCCGCATATTGTCATGACTTTCTACATGGAGTAGTACACATCAGAGCGCTTTGCTATATTCAGTTCAGTATGATAGATCCACAGATACAGGTAGCATATATACAGTCGATCCATGCAGAAGGAGCATTTGCACAGATATTCAGCCATTACCTTTCATAATATAAAAATCCAGGTCAAAAATATAGGTCACTTGCTGATGTTTTATGCTTCTTTTTTTATTTTAAAATCATTGTTGGGGTCATATTTTTTCTAGGAAGTACTGGGACAGTGGTAAGCCATAAAGGTCAATTAGTTTATTATATCACACCCTTGTTATAAGTTATATAGGCTGAGTTGTGGTATTTTGACCATGTATATTTTCTGAGGTAATCCATATGCTAAAAGTGGAAAGGTCAACTATCTACTACTTAGCAATACAAATTTGCTTCACATTATTAATTTTATCATATACCAGATACTAGACCTCTCAATTTCTTACCACAGGAATACTAGAAAAGCCAAAAAATAATGGGGGGACGTAAAAGTCCAAAATTATGGACACTTTTTTTAAAATATTGCTTGATAGAATTACAGGTTTTGCATCTGTAGGTTGTATCATAATTAGTATACATATTCTTTTACATTCCTGCTTGTAATGTGAGTACATAGTACCATCCTCATACCTTCATTGTCCATAACAGCTATGTAACAATTTGCTTATAAAATACTTTATGTTTAATAATTCTGCTTTTGCCAACCAGTATTGAGTCATGATTTTTTGTAGTTTGACTGGTTAAAATTTCTATTTTCTGCAAATGTATGGGAAGAAAAGCTCCAGTTACATAATTTCATAGCTATGCGCTACAGCCAACATGGTACATAATATTAAGTAGAGCCAAATTTGGGTAACTTATGCGGGATGCAGATTGAATTCTTGAGGATCGTTTGCCTGAAATTCAGTCTGCTGAGGATCAGAGCTCTTCCACAAGAAATCACCGTCTGTGAGTTGTGCTAGCAGTGATGCCCTTTTTTGGGAGAGTTCATTTTCAATTCTTTGAGTGTTTTTTTTTCACACTTTTTTTTTCGGGAAAAGCTATTTGATGATTTTGATCCTTAGCTGGTTGAATTTTGATAACTCAGAGTGGAAACAGCATATTTTTTTATATAGATATCACGTAATTATACATAAAGTAAAACATAGGACAAGCAGAAGTAATTCCTTGATGTAATTAAAACATATTTATTTATTGGCATTTGATTACTGGAAAAGCCCAGCTGGTTAGAAATCCGTTTTCAGTAGAGGCCCAGAGAGAAAGCTCCAAATTATTACAAACATTTTAAGAACAATAATTTTACAATCTGCAAAAATAAAACAAAACATCTGCAATTTAAATAATTGTAACAAATTAGTGATAGTTTAAAAACATTGGTTAAGAATTGATGCAAGTTATATGACAATTATTTAACATTTATAGAAATTTTAGACAGTTTGTAGGAAAAAATTAAAGGTAAGTTTGTCTGCTACAAACAGGAATTGCTATATGAAGTGAGGGAAAACAGGTTTGTGGTATGTTTAGAGAGAAAGTCAGGGAAGGGAATTTGATAGAAGTAAGGAAGTAAGTGCAGAAGAGAAAGTAAGGAGGTATAAGGAATGAAAAGCTACTTGTTCACATTTATGGATATAGTTTATCCTGGTTGTGTATAAGTTATATGTTATATATTATATATTATCTAAATTACATATTTTGCATACATACATACATATACACACAAATATGCATACCACATACATATATATATACTTTTTTACAGTTAAGAAGTAGATTGCTCACTGTTTTTTTTATACCAAAACTGCATAAACATTTTATAAAGTTACGAAAGGAGGCTGTTTATGAGATTCTTTATAGCATTACAGTTTTCATTAGTACAGAAATTTTGCAGGAATGGAAAACATGATAACTTTCTATAAGGAGTACCATTTTGGTCACAGACTGTAAGGAATGTAGATGGCTGAGGGGTATGTTGTGCCAAAATGGCTTAAGTACACAGAATATCATTTAAATTAATGTATAAATTGTGCAGTGCTTGAAGGTTAGAAACTTTTCATGTGCACTTACATTGCCAGTTTGAGGACAGGAAATGCTTTAGTTTTGACTTGAAGGTGTTTTGTGCACTGATGCACCAGGTTGAAGGATGACTATTACACAGTTTTGTGAATGTGATAGAGAAATGTTTATTACTAGGATTATTGTTGGATTGGAGAGGGATGGTAAGGAGGTTGCTAATTGACCTGAGGTGATGGTTTGGAGAGTACTATTAGATTAGTGATGGTACAGATGGGTACATGTTGTTATAGTAGATAACTGAATGAGCAGAGACTAGCCATGGCAGGACTCATTTGCTAGATAATTCTTGTCATTTGTTCACTCTGCGTGAGACACAGTTCTGTGTCCTTTGATCCTGACCTGATGCAGAGTGAGTGACAATGATACGCTTTCTAACATTTATGTGTGAGTTAATCATAGACATTAGTGAACAGAGAAGAGTAGCATTAAGGGTGAGTAATAAGAAGGGTCTGTGTAGAGGAAAGGATAGCGTCTGTACAGGGAGCTCAGCTTGAAGTTTGTTTAATGATATTGTCAACATGAGTGTCAAACTTTACATTAGGATCCAGAATGACATTAATTACTTTTAAGGAAGCACACTTTTATAGGTAAACACTAGGCTATCAGTTTACAGACTATTATAAACCTTGCCAATAACCAGAAGTCAGACACAAACCCTGTACCTTGTATCTGTATGGTAATGACCTTAAGCATTATGCCAACCACACACCCTCAAGTATTGTTCTGTTTTTGTCTAGTAATAAGTTATTGGCTATATCTGACTTATTTTATCCAAAGTGTAATAGCATCATTTTTTTAACCTCCTCACCTATACCTGGCTTAACAGTTCCCACCTTTTCCTCCACTACACCTCTTACTATGTAGCGCTACTTCTCTAACTACTTATTCTATATTCTAGCAGGCCTTCTCTACCTTGCCTACAATGCTACTAACCCTCTGAATCATATCATGATTTACCATCCCCCTTACCTCAAACTCTAATATCCTACCAACAGTCACCTACACCATATAGCAACATCTGGCCACAGTTATACAGCACCTCCACCTCCCTAAGGTTGGCATAATGGTTAAGGTGTTTACCTTACAGACACAATGTGCAGGGTTTGATTCTCACTTGGGGTAATTGGCTAGGCTTAAAAAAATGTCCCACAAGGGCAGTTAGCCTAGTACTAAACTATGAACTATGAACTATGAACATACAATTCTCAAGCCCACAACTAACCACCCCAACCCTGGCCCTTTCAAAGAATCACCCCATACTCCAACACTCCCCCCAAAACTCACACACATTCTCCTAACCAACTTCTCTCCAAAACTAACACTCCTTTCACTCCACCTACAATCTCCAAATCAAACTTTCTAATAACCAACTTTAATCTCAGAAGACTTGTAAATAAAATTTCAGAATTCCATGCTTTTCTTGCCACCTACTCCCCCGACTTTGCAGTTATAACAGAAACCTTGTTAAAGCCCCACATCAAAGACTCTGAAATCACATGTAATGATTACAATGCTATCAGACAGGACATAATAGGCAAAAGAGGTGGTGATGTAGCAGTTATGTTTAAAGACTCTCTAAAAGTAGAAAAACTAAACGATCTACCACCCAACATCCCCAACATAGAAATCCTCATCACCCATCTGCAAATAAATCTCCATAAACCATGATAATCATAGCTACCTATCTGCCCCTGGGAACAATCTTCCCAATATTGAACTTCTACTATCTTGGTCTGCCTTAACATTCAGTCAAGAAACGATCATCTTAGGTGACTTCAATCTTCATTGGCTCACATGTTGTTCCAACTGCCCTTCAAATTTTATCAGCCTCTACAATTTCTGCCAAGTTATAAACTGCCCCACTCATGCAGAAAAATACTCTAAAAATGAGTCCCCTGCTTGATTGGATATTAACTCACAAACCAAACCTAGGTTATAAAGCTGGCTGCCTACCTATAAACCTTAGTGACCATGCCCCAACATATCTGCTTAGGAAAACAGTTCAAATTCATTACGCAAACTTCTTCAGATACATCCGCAGTAAGAGACACTTCTCCCTTGATCTATTCAATCAATTACTACAACACTGCGACTGGTCACCTTTAATAAACCTAAATCTTGAACTTGCAGTTGAATTCTTTAACAACACATGTCTTACAATACTAGATAGTCTAGCCCCCACACAAAAAAATCTGCATCAAATCTAAGCAACTACCATGGCTTTCTCAAGACACTAAACTACTAATCAAAAAAGAGACAGAGTCAGGACCCTTTACCTATCATCTAAAAACAATAACAGCCTCACAGCCTATCAGCAATTAAGAAACCAAGCTAAGAAAAAAATCTAGAATGACAAGAAACATTACTAGCAAACCTCTTAACAAATGTACCTGCATAACCCACAGAAATTCTGGCAAAAATCAACCACCTCCTCAACCTTGGAAAAATACTCCACTCCCAATCCTTCCACATCAAATACCACTGAACCCTTATGCTCTCAACTTAAAAGAAACTTCATAAACTCAATCACAAGCCTCCTAGATAGCCACCAAAATCTACCACTCACAATGCACCCCACAGACCCTAGCCCTACTAAACTCTTCTCATTCAAACATATTCAAACTTCCTACATCAAAAACCTCCTAGGAAAACTAAAACCATGCTGCCTCACAGCTGGCCAGCTACCAAATGAGTTCCTAAAAATTGCAGCTCCATCCATTGCTTGCCCAGTGTCCATACTAATCAATTGTTCAGTCACTGAACAATAGGTCCCTCAACTCTGGAAAGTTTCACACATCATCCTCATTCACAAAGGTGGCCCCTCTACAGATATCTCAGACTACCGCCCCATTGCTATCCTCCCACCCATAGCAAAAATCCTAGAAAAATGTATTCATCAGCAGCTACTGAACCACCTTACCACTAATAATCTTCTGTCTGAAACCCAGCATGGCTTTAGACCCAAGCACAAACATAGCCTTAAAATCCTTCAGCAACACTATCCATCACCTTATGAACACAGGACTACTAGTATCAGCAATTTTCTTGGACATGTCAAAAGCTTTTGACACTATTTCCTACTATTACTTATTAATAAACTGGCCTCATACAATCTTAGCTCAACATCCCTAACATGGTTTCTCAGTTATTTATCTAACCGTCAACAGGCTACTAAATGGGAGAGCACTCTCTCCCCACTACTGCCAGTATCCACAGGTGTACCCCAAGGATCCATACTTGGCCCATGCTCTTCATCTTATTTATTCATAATCTAATTTTAGCAACCCAACATGCCTCAATCATACAGTACGCAGATGACACATCCCTTATCTGCTCTGCCCCTTCCCCACTAGACCTTCAGAATAAGATGCAAAAATCATTTCAGGAAATTGAAACGTATCTAACAAAACACCAGCTCTTACTAAACCCAAATAAGACTAAGCTGTTAATTTTCTCCAACAAACCTTAACAAGCACAACTGCCCTCCCCTGGGTGTACAATCAGGCAATGGTACCATAATTGAGCTTACAAATCAGGCCAAGCTCCTAGGTATTACAATAGACAACAGGCTAAAATTTGATGTTCACATTTCCCAAACCATCAAAAAATCCATGCTAAACTGGGTGCTTTTTACAGAGCCAAACCCTACCTAACACCCCAAGCCAGATTAGCCACTGCTAGATCCCAACTGTTGTCTACCATTCTCTATGGCTCACACACATTCCCAAACTTACACAAAACCGACCTTCATAATCTTGAGTCCTACTGTAACAAAATAGCAAAGTTTGCCACAAATCACCCCCACATAACCCATCATTGTACAACTCTTAACAACTCAGTTCGCTATAACTCCCCAACCAGCTCACACTCAACCAACTTTCTTTCACCCACAAAATCATTCATAACCCCAATAGCTGCCCAGCAATTTCCACCCTAGTCCAACTATAGATAAACACCAGGTCCCTTAGGTCTTCTGATAAGCCACTGCTCACAATTACACAGTCTCACAACTACCATGGCGACTCCCTCTACTCTAACAAAATAGCTAAGTCCTGGAATGCTCTCTCTAAATATACAAATTACACACTGCTATTCTTCATTCAAAATAAAGCTAAAGGATTACCTTATCAGTAATTGGCACTGCACATGCTGTTCACTCAGTTAAACACAGCTCAGGATGTTGTTTTTACTGCCCAACTTATTTTCTAATGTCACTTCTACAAAAATGTATGTTACTCAATGACACATTTTAATGCATAGTATGTGTAGCTGTACAATGCTCCAAGTCAGCTTCAATTTGTATACTCAGTCAACCAAGAAATTATGCTCTACTGCTCAGTGATGTTCTTGATTCAAAATGGTCAAATGTTTCTAAATTTTCTTACTTTATTTCCTCTGTATCAGTATGTCCTTGAATTAATTGTACTGTTTATTTTATTTTATTTTATAGTATGTTATATTCTTAATTCTGTTTCTCATTGTTAATTTGTATTACTATTGTAGCTTTTAATATTGTAGTTTTTACTTTTTTAATATTGTAGTTTTCACTTCTATGTATTCTTAGTACTGGAGCTTTTCTCCCCGGGTCTCCGTTGAAAACGGGCTACTTGTCCAGTCGGACACTACCTGTTTAACAAATGTAATAAATAAATAAAAAATAAAAAAACACCTTGATCTTCCTTATATTTTGTTTGAACATGTAGTTATGTAGCAAAGACTGAATGTGTTAAAACTCAGTTTGCAGAGATGTGTTAATGGTACAGGTTGAGTACAATATGAAATATAGGCTGGTGTCATCAGCATTTTGTTTTGTTTTTACACTGTGACAAACCTTTGCCATATTGTTTATGAAAACTGTGAATAATAACAGATCAAAAACTGTCCCTTGGTGGACTCTTGAGTGGACTGACTTGGGTTCTGATATGATGTTGTCCCATCTTACAAGTCTGGGTTCTCTTTGCCAGATAGGCAGTAAACTAAGCTATGTGAGTGATAATAGGAAAAACTTTGCTAAGGTGCACAATCAGGGTATTATGTTCTAGATTTCTACGTTCTTGAACAGGGCAAGGAAAATGCATCTGACTGCTTTATTTTTCATTGGCATTCAGTTGTTTTTTTTAATATTAATGTTGAAAGTAAGGAGAGGAAGTTCAATTTCATGATGAAGTCTGGAACCATGTTGTAAGGGAACAGGTTGTTACTGGTGAGTTGTTAAAATACTTGTTGATATGCATTTTATAGTTGTGAGAATTGTGCAGTTTGAATATATTTTCCTTGAAGTAAAAACAAAAAGACCAACATTACAAACTAAAATGACAGTTCCAGTTTTCCATGCTATTGATACATAACATTTGGTGACAATTGTCCATGCAGTAGGTACATAATTTTCTCTCAAAGAACAATTTTCTCTCAAAGAACAATTGATCAGGATTTAAACTAGAATGACATTTGATAGAGCTGGGAAATTAGATCTGGTGAAGTATATGATGTTTTGAGTTTTCTAGGATATGGGATGTAGGAATGACTACTAGAGGAATCTGGTTGCAGTTCTGCATGGAGTGCCAGTGTAGTTTGGTGGATTTTGGTAGATATTAGTGTAGTGTGTATAGAACATGGCTGCAATGGAAAGGGATTTTTTTTCCAGGGAATGAACATGCTGTTTGGGGTTTTATTGGTTTTACTAGGGCTTATGTTGAGTTCCTGAACTATTTGGATTTATTTTAGTTAGGGCCTGGTCTGATATGGAAGCACTGTTTTGTTTTCTTAATGAATGATTTGGTATTTTACAGTTATGTAGTTGTTTGCATATGACTACCTTGTTAGGACAGTTTGAAATGTATTTCTCCCAATGACATCACATTTATTTATTTATTACAGTGAATCTATGTTTTGACCAGTAAGAAATGTCTCCTCATCATAAGCATAACATCAAGGTGCAGCATGAATAACAGGGTTCATGTTGGTGCAAGATGCCATTATCACTGGAGTACAGTTTTTTTTTTTACTTTGCTGAAGTTTTCTAGTCCTAAAGGCAAATTACTAGGGAAGTTAATGATATCTGCCATGAAATTTTCAATGTTGAGCCCAAGACTGGAGCATCAAAGCTAAACCTGGGTCCAGCTGCAGCAAGTGAGGGAATGCAGTTATAGTCATTTGTGCAAATCAAGTGAGGGAATGCAGTTATAGTCATTTGTGCAAATCATGCTACATGAGCTGAAGTATCTACTTACCATACGACTGGATGCATGTTAGAGGAATAACAGTACACTACTCCATCACCAAGAGTCTTGATGCATGTCCTGCCGTTTTTCTCTCGTTATTTTTGTGACAATGTCCCTGGCTGCTCTGAGGATACAGAAGTGTTGGCTGGTATGTGTTGACTAGGTCTTCTTTGAACTGTAGAATGAATGTTGCTGTTCAACTACAGCGTCTTAAAACGAAAGGCACTGCAGACATAGCCTTGATGTTCGTGTGCTGGCAGTATCATTAGAGACAGTCACTAGCAATCATGTTTAGTGTCAACTAGTACCACCATTAACAGCCTACGGTAGTCATGTTTAACATTTAATCTGGCCTGAAACTGCCATCAGCAGTTACTGCAACTAAATCTATCATGAGACTGCATCATCACAAGTTATCAGCAGTGATCATATCTGCTATAAGATGACACCATCTGCAGCATTTAGCAGTGATCATGTCTGCCACAGTTTGATACCATCAGTACCAACCAGTGAACACGTTTCTTCCAAGGAGCACTATCACTAGCACCTCCCAGTGATTATGTTTGTCATAGGATGGCATGATAGGTACTTTTTAGTGATAATGTTTTTTCTAAGCTGGCACTTCAATCAGCATTGACCAGTGGTCATAACTTTGTCACAAACTGACACCATCATCAGTATTCAGCAGTGATTTTTTTTACATTACAAGCTAACGTCATCAGTAGCATTCAGTAGTGATCATGTATGTCGCAAACTGACACCACCATCAGCATTCACCAATGATCATATTCATCTATCACAAAATGACAGAATTATCAGCGTTTATCAGACATCCTGTCTGCCACAAACTTATACCATCATTGTATATCATCATCACCAGTAATAACCAATGATCATGTAAGTCACAAGCTGACAGCATCAGTAGCATTCACTACCGATTGTGTCTAATGCAAGTAGACACCAACATCAGCACTGATTAATTACGTATGCCACAAGCTGATACTGTTGTCAGCATTCACCTGTGATAGTTAATACTGAAAGCTGACACTATTATCAGCATTCACCAGTGAGCCTTTATATCAGAAACTGACACAATTGTCAGCTTTCACTAGTGATCATGTGCATTACAAACTGACACCAACTTATGTCATTAGCAGCAATCATAAGTGATTATGTACAACACAAGCTAGCACTATCATCACCATTCACCACTGGTCATGTATATCACAAACTGACACTACTGTCCATATTCACAATGTCATCATTGTCAGGATTCCCCATTGATCATGTGTATTACAAACTGGCACCAACAGCATTCACCAGTGATTTTGTCTGTCACAAGCTGATGTTGTCAGCAATCACCAGTGATCACGTACGTCATAAGCTGACAGCTTTACCATTCTTCACCAGTGATCACATCTGTCACAAGCTGCATTCAGCAGTAATCATATTTGTCCTAAACTTGCACAGTTGTCAGCAGTCACCAGTAAATATGTATGACCTACCATTACTATGTACCACTCATCAAGTCTGTTACAGGATAGGACTATCTTTATTATTCCTTAGTTATCCTGTCTGTCACAAGCTTTATATACACAAAAAAGTTTATATTTTTTAAAAAAGTCAGCCCACTGTTTGTACAGTCCCTTGTCAGGGTTGCCCAAGTGCAATACCCTGTTAAGTGACTTACTCAGAGTCACATGGAGGTTGTGGGAATGAAGCACAGGACTGCTGCTTGCTCTAAGGCTAACAGCAGAACAGTTTAAACCAATACTGCTGTGAAAGTTATCCTGATGCCTTGGGTTTAATGCTTTAAGACTTCACCTGTATACTTTGCATCTCTGAGCAAATTACTTGACCGGATAGTGCTACAAGCTAAGGCATGAAAAGAGATTCTTGTACCCACTTGATCTAACTCAATAAATAAAATAAATTAAAGGAGGAGGAGGTAGAGATCTCATTCTCTGAGATGAGGTATTTGCACAAATATGATTAGGGTTTGTCTGAGTTTATTTCATGTGAACACTATGTGATCATGACACCTGCTTTCTCATGTCACAGTATCGTTCTGAGTTTATTTCATGTGAACACTATATGATCACGACATCTGCTTTCTCATGTCACAGCATCATTCTGAGTTTATTTCACATACGCACTATTAGTCAAAATGCACATTTTATGATACTGTTCATGTCCAGTATAAAATCTTTTTCTGATAATTATGTTCTACATAACAAGAAAACACTCAGCAAGGTCATTCCACATCTTTGAAAAAGGAAGCAGAGAGACAAAGCCATATCTCAGCTTCCCCGGCTATGTAGAGTTCACATTAATTATATCATGAACTGCCTGTTTTAAGAACAAACTCAATTGTTTTTTTACAGCTGTCTGGAAAGAATATAAACTATGATTTCTTTTTTAATCCCTGTTCTTTGTTTCATCCACCTTATATCAAAGACACATACCTATATGTTGTGCAGAATCAGTAATAACTCTTCCAGGCTGGTCTTTGGGAAGTCAAACTGCTATTCAAGCACATTATTCATGAAACTCTACCGCTAGGTAGGTATCCCAACTAATGCAGGGACAGACACCCTTAGGTGAAATGGAGCCACAGGCAAATGATTCACCCCTCCCCTGCACACTGGTACCTTCATCATATTACCCATACCACCCCAGTCTCCCCATGTTTAACCCCTTCTTGATTTCCCCACATTATGCAAACATATTCATTTTTTCCTGCTTCTTTATACTTTGTATTACTTTTCAGCATTTTTCCTGCATTTTTCAATACACCCTAATTGGCCAAGACTGCATTGTAATAACTGTGAAGGAAATAATGGAATTAAGCCAGAGGTCTGGGGCAACAAGACTTCCAGCAGCCATGGAGTTCTAGATCTTCAGATGTATATTTTAGAGCTTTTTCCAGCTTTTTAATCCAATGGTAGCCAGAAAAAAAAAAATCACAAAAAAACGAAACTCATTTTTTTCTTTCTTTCTTTCAAGGAAGAAATAACTTTGCCCAAGGTTTAAAGTCTATAGCTGGAAAAATAGTAAATCCCAATAAACTGAGAATACAAATGTTTTCAAAGATACATAACTCCTATCTGTGAGTAGTACTTGCCTTCCTACCCCCCATAATGATAGTTCCCTTCTGTGTATCCTTCTTGCAATAGATTAGACTGACTGCGAAAGCACAAATGGAGAATGTGCTATATTTCAAAATGTTGCTACCAATAGTAACGCAGCATGCCTGCTCATCTGTACTCTAGAAGATATTCATCTCCATTGCACTCTTCTGATCTTAGACTGGAATAAAGAAAAGTGAAGGAACAAATGGTCACAGTAATATATATTTAGACTTTTTATTGTCGTCTGTGTATACACAACATACTCCCTTACCATTACACTCAAAAGATAGCCACGTGAGAATATGTGTGATACCTGATTATAGCGAAAGTGAAAAAGATATTGATTACAGAAATGTATTTCACTTTGTTATTCATAGGCAGTACATTTTCCCTAGACAACTTCTGTGTACACCTCTGTGGTTTAATTGCAAGAAAAAAATGCTATAAATAATTAGTACATAGTCCCAAAATAGATTTATGTTCAGCAGTTTTTCATTGTCGTTTGTATTCTTGTCACTCTCTAGTATGTGCATATGCATGCACACAAACACACACATACATTCAATGTCTTTGCCAATACAGCAGTGTCTACAGAAAAGTATAATGATCATGCGCAAGAATTTCAACAATGGCATTTGCAAGTGCTGTGTAATGTATCTGTAGTGACCTGAATGGTCACTACTGGTGACTGCCTGACTATTGCCATGAATCATATTTCCAAGTTCCACCACTGACTGGATTTCAGTCTGTTTACTAAAAGTTACTGTTAGTAGTCTTCCTCTTCCCATTTTGAATCATTGTGAGAGATGGACGATTATATTTATATTTTAGAAAAGATAAAGAGCCACTAGTTTTGCTGTACTCTTTACTCCCCAAATAAACATGCACTTTCTACTCTTAAACTCCCTCCCTCTTCAGCTTATTGGCTGTATGACCTGTGATGCTGACAGTGCATGCCAAGAAAAAAAAAACTACTTTAGTAGTACCTGTAGTGAAAATCCAGTTACTGTGGACACCACAAGAGGAATTGCTAAACAGCGGACCACAGTGGAATCAGTTTCTTTACTTAAAAAAAAAAAAAAAAAAAAGCTCCACAACTGAATGCAACCCTATAGGGCTACCTATTCTGCCTATACCTAGGGCTAGCCTTGAGGTAATATCATAGTGATGAAGTACAACAGGACAAGCTATTCACCAAAGAAGACAGCATCCTCTGTCAGATGGGTCCATCAGTAGTCCATTTATTATTTTACTGTAAAAACTTAAGCAAGAGTAAGAAAAACAAATATATATGTATATACATATATCTAATGTAACTGTAAACAGTATTTCATTTGATACAGTCAATTAGTATGTTCTTGGTACAAAATCTGAATAGCTGCAGAAAACCTATATATATACAAGTAGAACATAAAAACACTGCACAGAAAGACTTACACTCTTGGAGCTGTGGGAAAGAGAACATACTGCTAACTCACTGAGCTGCTCCTGTTACCTGACAAGCAGAAGTACTACCAACACGTACAGTAATGTGCCAAGGGCACTAAAGTCATTAAAAGGTAAACAGCAAATCAAGACAAGTATAACTTATGCAGGCATAGCATACAGCTAACAGGGCATAGTAAGGTGTACTGTGCTACACTGGGGACCCTTTTCCCCTGATTAAAAAAAATGATATTATGTAATTGTCATCCTAGGTATACTTTGCTTCTCTCCGAACATGTGTCTGCATGATATACAGTGCTTGTGACGTGAGCTGTGAGTTAGATACTTAAAATGCTAAAATGACATCCAAGCAGACTGATTGAAATCTTTTGACTATTTTATGATGACTACTATCATTAGATAGGTCTTTCTAATAAAATGGCGGTTAATGTACAGTGCATTATATTAGTACTGCACTGATAGGAAGTACACATCAAGTGCTAATCTACCTTACCGGATAAAGAGACAGCCCATATTTTAATATGCAGTGCTCTTTCTGCATCTGACGTTTTTAGATTTTATTTATTTTTCGTTACATGTGGCTCTTATGCCTCTCATCTCAGTGGCAGATCGTAAAGATGATCATAAAGTCAGTGCAATAAAGAGAGTAATTTATAATCCTTCCACATGGCATTTCAATTACCAGGTCAGTGACGCAGGCCCTGTTATGGATGAGTTTGTGATTACATTTTCTTGGGTAATGATCTTAAGTAAATCTTTGCAATTTTCATTTCAGTGAGATTTAATATAGATCATGGCTGTGCTGGATGAACCCATTAATGTGTGCACACACACACACACACACACACACACACACACACACACACACACACACACACACACACACACCACATGCCTGCTTACATACTAAAGCCATTCAGTAAACTAAGAGTAGTAAATATAGGATGATTTTGTTTGAATTCCTGAGCTATGAGTGCAGCATATTAAAAAATCTGTATTCCAGATGGTGGTAAGCATCTGTTCTCATTATGGTTATTGGTGTTAATCTGAAACATCGACCCGTATCTCTCAATATTATACATAATAAGGCCGTCATAAAATTCTAATAAACAGATATGGATGTTGAAAAACTCATCTGGTAGACAGAAGGTCTTTCATATTATCATCTGTGAAGATTAATATTTTTAAGGGACAAATTAATCGAGTAAAGCAATTACTCACAAGGAATTTGGAGATAGGCCTTGTGTCACAGGCAACAACCTCTCTGCTGAGAGAATAACTTATCTGTGTTCCCAGACTGTACTTGTCACTCATTATGCTGACATTGAGGGAAACTTCTATTTGCAGAAGTTAATATCATATGCATTTTATGTTATTTTGTTTATTTATTTATGTGTTTATTTTTTGCAATAGTAATTGTAAAAGGCAAAGTCAGCCACTGTTTTATTTCTAGGGAGGACTGGTGAGGAAAATGAATATACAACAAGAACATACAGTCAAACAATAATTAAGACCTAAAAAATTACAGAAAGCTGCAAATGAGCTTACTGCATTTATAGACCTGGGTTTGATTCCCACAATCTTTTTTATACTTTGTAATCATGGCAAAGTCTTTTAACCAGATGGATGAGCCTAAATCTCCTTTAAACAATAGGTAGCTGTAACCATAGACTGTTATGATTTAGCAACGACTAAATAAGCGATACTGAAAAGAATAAGCAGCTTAATATAAAACCTTTACTAATGTCAGCGTGGTACAGCAGGAAAGACGACCTGGTAAAAATGAGTTACATGAGTGGAAAGAGCTAAAAATAACAAAGCAGTAAAAAGTTGGACAACAAAGCCAAAGATCAAAGCGGTATAGTCAATGGGGAAAAGCAAACTGCCACAGAAATGCAGCAAAGTTTTGTGTGTGTGTGTTGTGAATCCAATTGATTTGAGAAGTGTAATAAATTGCAGAGAAGAGAGAACTGTAACAGTCAAACCAGAAAGAGACTAGGAAGGCAAGTGGATCTCAAAGTGGCAAAAGAGAAGAATGGGTAACTACCTTTGTTTATGAGGAGGACTAAAATCTTGTTATAAATATATTAGCAAGCAAGAAAAGACTATATGACAGAAAAATAATGCAGGACACAGTGGGTAAAACTGAAAACAGTGACACCAAATGGATTTGGTTCAGTATTAAAAAAAAAAAGACTTTAAATAATTAAAGAATGGAACTGTACTCAAAACACTGGTGCATGCTACCCCTCATCTGTCATCCATTAAATGCTATGGTAAGCATTTTACATTTCAAATACCCTCTGCACTTTAGCTAGATGGAGATATACATCATAAATTCATAACTTATGATGCTCTACAGTCAGACACTATAAACCGTATTCTGACTGATCCTACTATGCTTTATATTTCCGGTCTCACATTTTTTTTTTACATATTTTACACATTCTGTACACATCACACATTATACACACACTTTGACAATGAAGGAAAGAGATGTATGGATGTATATGGCTGTATGGGAGGACAGTAGTAATAGTGGAAAACTAACACTGAAGGGTGTTCTAAAAGAAATCAACGTGGTTAAAGCAATGACATCTGATAGGATTCAGCCCAGAATTTAGGAAGAGCTAAGAAGAGACAGGTAAATGCTGCAAACAAATGTATTTGCCTACCAATGGGAGAAACATAACATTTTGGTTAAATGGTAAGATATGTTCCTTCTCATTCCCAAGGTTTGGAGTTCAATCCTAACCTTCAGTCACTATCTGGATGGAATCTGTAGGTTTTCCAGTTGTGAGATTTTTCCAAGTACTCATATGGTTTCCTCCTACCTCTCAAAAACATGAAGGTTGATTGTTACTACTAAGATGTCATTGTATATTGTATTTACCTTAGATATTATGGCCTAGGTCACAGTTGAAAAGGATCTGAGAAACACCACTTCATGTACCCAATTAACAAATTCAATTTAAAAAAGATGTAGCAGCAGAGTGAGGCAGCTATCGTTTACCTTCATAAACCAGTAATAAAAGTAGAAGTAGAAAATTACAGATTCATTAATATGAAAATGCTTCTGAATGACATTAGTTTCTGGGAAGACAGATGCCATGTGTCATAGGATCCAGTGCTGCATGCAGGATAACTTTCTGCTTTCACATTTACTACTTACTGTATGTAACTCATTAAAATAAAATGGCAGAATCTCTGTCAGTCAGAAGAATCAAAGGAGGCCACTGTCTACTTGTTGTTTCACCCTTCACTATCTAGTAAGCCAGAGTGTTACCTCTGACATTAAGAAGGAAAAGCACCCCACACAGCCTAATTTATAATGAAATGTTGGAGAAGAGATGGATAAAGATTGTGATGAATAAATGGGAAGACCAGAAGTAAATAAATAGTACAAAACACTGGGAGAGCTGTCTTCTTCTTCATCAGTAATTCTTTATATTTCACCCTTACATCTCTAAATGATGTTTCCATTTCAAAGCACTTCCAAGCATTCATGTAATTTTTATTTTAATTCCACGCAGCTCACTTCATCATACAATTCATTGTTATTCAGCATCTTTTACTCTGAAAGTCCTGTATGTCCTTGAAATATCTGGAAATGCTCTTATTTCACATTCTAACATTAGCTTCTAGGGCAGTGCATTTCAAGGTTAGCTGACATGTTCTTCTGGAGGCTGAGGTTTTGATACAGCCCTACATCACTTCAATCATTCTTTTTGATCTGCCTGGCTTCTGATCTATAACCTGCCAGAGATATGGGCTTCACAGGTGGAACACTACTCTCAATAATTAAATGTCATCTGTAGTTCCTGTAGTGGTATCAATGTCCTATTTGTTGCCTCTCTGTACCTTGGATATGCCCTTCCCAACACACCCAAGCATCCAAATGAGAGCTCTATTTCCCTTTTTCATACCTCTTTCCATCTAGTGTTTATCTTATACACATATAAACTGGTTCTTTTCCTTATATTGTCTCTGCTATGCCCATGAAGTGTGCCATATCCTAGCTTTCTGTGAATCATCCCTGGCTCAGTGATACTCACTTTTTCAATACACTTACTACACTTATCTGTCATACTTACACCTCATCATATTTCCTTTGCCCTCACCCATGTTGAGCTATACCCTACTGCTGGCATTATATGGAAGTACATAGCAACTGGTGTATTCTAGCTTAATGTTTTGAATCTCACAACACTGCTTGTACCAGTCTGTGTGCAAACAAGTATATGCTGTTAGGGGCCCCAACATCCTTGATCTAGTCCTTACAAATATGTCACTTCTTTCACATTTCCATATGTATCACCCTGCCTTGTTAAATCAGACCACAAAGTAGTGACATTTTCCTTTAAAACTGGTGGTACTTTCCCTGTAAATGCCTCTGTATTTAGAGACTTCTCAAAAGCATATCTTCCTCAGCAACTTGATGACATAAATACATTCTGCTGTAATCCTACTCCAGGGGATCCCTTTGTTAAAGCTGCTGCCAATGTCTCAGACTTCTACTCCCACTTAAGTAGTTATATTGATAATAGAGTCCAAATCTGCACCAAATATATTGAGAAATTTAAAAACAAACTCCTGTGGTGGAATACCCATATACATAAATGATATAATAAGAAAAAAATGCTTACTGCTTAGAAGAGGTCTCATTCTACCTACCTTTCTTAAGAACACTCTTAAGCAAACTAATAAATAATAATAATGATTATCTACCTATCTTTGTGATGTAATGTGTAACCTTATGATGTAACTCTAAGTTTCTCTTTTTAATAGGCTATTACCTCTCTATATTTTTTGTGTGTAAAACTACTGTATATGTTTGTGGGGCTTTTCTCCCCAGGCCTCTGCTGGAAAAGGCCGCTAGCTCAGTCAAAATATCCCAGTCAACAAATGTCAAATAAATAAAAAATAATAAATAATGAATAAAGAGCTTATGGGAACCATTAAGAAGCTCAAAACTGAGTATGAACTTAAAATTACAACTAAAGCCAAACAGAACTTCAAATGTTTATTTAGCTATTCCAGGAAGTTAAGAGCTAATACCCAACAACATTTGGAGATAGTCCACAATAAAACTACACACTCACAACACAAATTACATAACTATTATCCTAGCTGACTAATTTAATGCAAATTTTACTCTCCCTACAGTTATAGCTATTCTACAGGTTCCACAGTCCCAGCCACCTTCTTCAATTATTATTAAACAAGTCGTCTCAGACTTTCAAAAGTTAAGATCACCTCATCTATGGGTCTTGGTAATATACCAGGCTGTCTGATAATCAGTGCTAAATATGGTCTATCTGAATCCCTTCTTAACCTCTTTAATATAACTTCCGTAATGCTTACATTGCCATTACATAGCCAGTGTAATGTTTTTATACAACAGCGGCCAGACCAAATACCCTAGTAACTACAGACCAAACAGTTTTATTAGTCTCACATTTAAAGATATGAAACATATTATAAAATATGTCATTTGGACCCTCTGAACCCTCACCAATGTAGCTTTGTCAAAGAAAGGTCCTTCCTCTTTAACCTCATTAATTTCTTTGAAAAGGTTACCAAATCAGTAGATAGCAGTTATGAAACCAGGCAGCATATATGGACCTGGCCAAGGCCTTTGACACTATTCCCCATGCGGGCATTAATGACAGAACTGTAGATCTGAATATAAATTCTTACATTGATGCAGTGGCTAGCTCACAGGTTGTCTAACAGAACCCACGTGGTTAGTCGGATTCATGTCATTTCACTGACATTACATCACATCATCGACATTTATATGGGGCCACCCCCCACCCTCCTTGGGCTGGGGGCCACCCCCCACACCCCCTAACTATATATATCAACTCCAGGGTCGCACAACATTGGGGAAGGGGGCAAATGCTTGTCGATGTAATGAACTGTCAGTGAAATGAACTGTCAGTGAAATGAACTGTCAGTCAAATGACATGAACCCGGTTAGTCACAGCTGGTACTTCTGAAAACAAAAACAGGTTACCAGCGGTGTAATACAGGGCTCAGTGTTGGTCTCTTTCCTATTTATTATCTATTTCTCTGACTTTCAGGCCAACCCTCATAGCCTATGGTTATCCCCATTTCTGGATGACTGTAAATTGCATATTCCTGTTCGATCTTCCACTGACTAACAACTGGTGCAAGGACAATGACCTCAAATTAAATGTGAAAAAATGTAGCATAATTCATTCTGGTGAAGAAAACATTTTTGTATACCATTTAGATGACACACCCTTCCAATACGACACTGTCATAAGGAATCTGTGTACTCTTGTTTACAATTCCTTATCATTTGACCACCATATCTTCACAGTAGGTCAAAAAGCCTTGTATCTTGCTAATCTAATTTTGGAAGCACCTCCAGCAGATGCAAAGCCATTTTAATTACATATCTAAACAGGCCCATTGTTAAATATAATGTATCTTTTGGTATGTATTTGCCTAAACATATCACTCAACTTGAGATACTTCGGAGACTTATAAATAAAAAGATTAGTGGTATTAAAAAATCTTAGTTATCAGGACAGAGGGGCAGCAGTCTCTCTTTACTCAGTCTCTTATAGACACCTGTGTGGAGATCTGTGTCTAGCCATTGGAGCCATAAACAAACAGTGCCTCAAATACCCATTTTAAGGAACTAAACCTTCATCAACATATAATACATGCAGGCATGATAGATTCAGATCCCAACAACATATGCCTCACCTCTGGAACAAATTTTCACTGCATATCAAACACCCTTGCTACCATCAAGGTAAAACTATATAATTAGACAGACAGCCTTATATTCTCTCCATCGCCTATCTTGTCTTGCCCTCTTGAGGATGAATGGAACTTTTATTTGGAGATTTTTGGCCAAGCTTGTAATGGTATGCAGACTGATCACCTAGAACTTGCCAATGAACCTATAGTGTAGTACATTGTTCTATCATCGGTGCATGTTATATTTTCATATATTGTGCTGTACTTTTTATAGTGTTTTGTAGTATATACACTGCATGGTATATTATAGCACATACATTAATGTATACCGTGGTATATTACAAAATGTTGCATATGGTACACTATGTGCACATTTCATAGGTTTACTGTTTTTTGTGTTCTAGGGACACACAGCCCATGTATTATACTTACGCTTATGGTTTTCCACTTAGTTATCAGCATTGGCTTTAAACTGCATAATGTTTCTTATTATGTGTATGTTCCACAATCTAGAAACATTCTGAATAATAGACCCGTTCCTGTTTGTTCCGTTATTTATCTCGTAGTGTGTGCTTGCTTGATGCAGTGTTTTGCTGCATCTCTTTACTGTCTTCTTTATAATTCATGTAAGCCAGGCACAATTTTCTTATGAATCTCCAACTAATACAAACAAGAGTGCATTGAGCCTTGACTGCTAATGTTTATCAGCTAGTGAGAAGGTTCTTTTAGCAAATTTTATTTGAACCAGCTCAGTTCATTAACGTATGTTAATGTGCCACTGCAGAAGCTTGTAAAACATAATACAGCCATTAATGTGCATCATACCGCTCAACCTCGCAGCACAAGAAATCTGTGCAAACTCAAAAATAATGGGGGAACAAAGGACCCAAAATAGGGACAGATATTAAAAAACTGCTTTTATAAACTTAGAAAGTTGGTAGAATAACATGTTTTGGATCAGCATGGGTTTTCTGAAGGGTATAAAGTCTGAAAATCAAGTACTGTCATTACTTACTGACTTCAATCCTCAATGATTTACCAGAAAAAGAATAATAAGTTTTATGAGGAACAACCCAAACATATTAGGCAAAAAATTCATTCTGTGAAAATCTGGACAGCTGAGAGGTATGATGTGCATGCTGTCTTCTGTCCATTCTCTGCACTGCTCTGCATTATTCTTGTATTCAGTTCTAACTGATGTTACTGTCATACTAACAATTATTTCTCCATTTTCCACACCAGCCATTAGTTTTACAGTGCATTTACCTGCCCTTAGCCTTTGTTTTAGCTCTCTGTCACATGACCTCACTCACCTATACCAAGGCTGCATAATCCAACCTTCTCAAAGCCACAGCTATCAAAGGACAGATGTTTTCAGCCAGTCTAAGAAAGACTAAGTACATTGATCTAAATGAGCAGTCACTACTTTCTCTAATGAAAAAGCCTGGTATAACTTGTTAGGCTTTAAATCAGATTTAATCTCTTACAGAGACCTGTATACACTATAATCCCTAGCAGCTGGTACAAATGCTAATGTTTTATGCTAGTAGGAATTAATACATTTCCTTGCTAATCCCGAGTTCATTTAACAAAAAACAATGGAATAGGATCACCTGCCCTTTTGCCTGAAAGTTGACCATAATGTATGTGTGCTTGAGATGAAGGGAAAAGGAAAGTAATGTGAAAAAAGTGATTTTACAGCGTCACTCAGTCTCTCTCTGAATGAACCAGAACTGTGTCAGATTTCAGCAGGGAAACAATTAATTTCAACTCTACTGCCCTGTTCACATGCATGTGCCTTTCTCTGTGCTAGTCTAAATCACTACCATGCTCATCCATAAGTTTTGCAGTTATCTATTTCCTCCGTCTTAGACTAGAAACATACAGTGCTACATATTTCATGTTCCCATGGGAAACTGCATGCGGCTTTCTGCCTTTGCCAAACTAACACATGCAGCTTCAGGAGGATTAGAAATTGCACAAAAACATCAGGTCTCTGATAGTGTGTCACAAAGTTCAGACCAACAAATATTGTACCCCCCCTCGCTCTGTCATGCAGTTATACAATGCCATCAAATGCACACAGAGCTTCTTCATGCGTTTAGATCTTGGGAACCACAAATCAGTACCAAACTTCCACTGCTTAAAAGAGGTTAATACTAACTCTTAAACTGGAAGTGTACTCACTTTAAAAACAACAAAATATTCTGGTAAATTAAATATTTCTGTCACTTTATCTAGAAGCATTAAAAATTTCTTACCAAGGTGCCAGTTGCTTTTTACTTTATTGAATAAAGTTTTCTTTTAAGTGAAGCAACTTTCAGTTTGTGTGTTAGCACTGACTCATGTATTGAAAACCTTTGATTATGGCCCCTGAAGCTCATTGCTGTGACATTACCAACATGATCTGTGTATTAAGATGATTTTTCCCCATCCCAAAATGATGTAGTTCCTTGTAAATCTAAGCAGCCTCTGCTCCTCTGCATAATTAGCTGGCAGCATCATAACAGGAGATGATTCACTCATTCCTAGGTTTCCCCACCAGTATATCAACCAAGCCTACAGCTTTTACCAGCATGTACCTCTGCCTGTATCATTCCAAAATATACAGCCAAGTCTAGTGATGTTTACAGACCTTGTGGTTAATGCAGAAGACTACGATAAGTTGGAATATTCTACCCTTTTTAAACAGAAAGCCTTCTAGGACAAGCATACTGCGAGCCATCCTACACTGAACTTCCCTTCAATTTAATGCTGACAACTAAGTAAAACTCTTTCCCTTGGATTTTTGAAATATCTGGATTATTATAGCTTAATTTTTTAATGAAGCCTGCCAGTAAAAACTTGAGCAATGCATGGAACCTGCTATACTTTAGTGACCAGTAAATTTAGCATGTCAATGATTTGTATCAGGGAATGCAGTTGGTTCTAGGAAGTAAACCAGATTTGCCCTTAACATTATATTACATTAGATTTGCTTGACAGTAGGAGACAATAAGATTATCTAGTCTTCCCCTTAAAATGCATTCAGCATTCTCTCTCTCCACATTCCCATCATCCACCTCACCCATTTTCCACACAATTCATTCACTATGGAATGCTTCTATGGATTCCTACTCTACTACATATTCCAGTAGTCTAGTCTATGGGCCCACAACCATCTCTGTGAAAAAGTACTTTTGTGAAGTCAGGAAGTAGTTGGTACCTACAACTGCATTCTCCTCCTCCCCTTCTATCCTTCCCATTCAGGAAACTCCTTCACATCTCTGACAATGTCTTGTACAGTCATGTCATGTCCTCCAGATCTCTTCTACTCTCTAATTAGAAGAGCTGTAGCCCTTCTAGTGTGTGGTCTCCTCTGTCTCATATAACCATCTGATGGCTTTCCACAGGACATTTTTCTTGCAACATCACATGTCATTTTCCTTCCAGAACTGCACACCAGACTCAAACTGTTACTTAACAAAAGCCTGATATAATAAAGATTACCTCTTGCTTCTGGTGCTTATCCCCTAGGGGTACACTGCAACATTCCACTGGCCATTGCCACTGATCCCTAAGTCTGCTTCTGGTGGCCCAGTACAAACATGATCAATTCTCCTAGATCTTTCTTTTGCTTTTTTGCCATCAGTACTGCTTCTCACAGCTAATACTTCACCCCAGGGTTGTTGTGGCCCATGTACAGTACTTTGAATTTATGTGCACTGAACATCTGCCAGCTTTCAACCCACTTGGTCAGTCATTCCAAATGCCTCCTGAGACTCTTCTTCCAATCCTCTGCTGCTGTAGTTAACTTTGTGCTATCAGTGAAGAATCCGGTCCTGTTTTATTTTCCTTCAACTATGTCTGCAATGAGTTCATTATGGACTACTGAACAAAGGACTAACCCTGAGGAACTCCAGTACTTCTTTTCTTCTTAATAATTCCCTCATCACAGCCTTGTGTGTTCTATTATTCAACCTCAAAGAAATCCATTTTATTGGCCTCAGTCTTACCCCAAATAGCTCCGGTTCTGCTGAACCTGCTGTGTGAAACATAGGTATCAGACTCTAGCCACACAGCATCAACATCCTGCAGACGTTGTTTGATACACAAATACACAGAGTAGTAGAAAGTAAGATGGAAGGTGGGCAGTCTAAGTAGGCCCTGTCCACTAAAACTCCTTTGTCACTGTTGTTTGTAATTCAGTCATAAAACTGGATGAAGTTGGAATAACAGCTTCTTCTGTCCATGAACCCATGTTGATTGGTTTTCTTAAAATTGCATCCCTCTAGAAAAGTAGACATATTTTCACATGAGACTATGTATCATTTTCCATGCCATTATTAGGATAACAGAGCTGTAGTTCCCTGGATTTTGTCTCCTCCAACTTGTACAAGAGTAGCACACTTGCTATATTTCACTCATCAGAAACTTCCACAGTGGTCAGTGATCCACTGAAAACCTCCACTGAGGTAACCAGTAGCATAGCACAGTAGCCAGATTTCTGAAGAGCTTACCAGGCAGAATATCTAGTCTCTGTTCTTTATTCATGCTTAAGGAACCCACTTCCATCTCAAGCTTTTCCTTCACTATCCTGCTGTGTGTCCAGCATGTCACCACCTTGCCTTCCATGATGTTCTCAAAGCATGTCACCCTCCATTACTTTTCTTCATCAAGACTAAAGCTATGTGTTAATTAAGTACCTTACCCTTTTTTCAGGCTTCCATGATCTCCTGCTTAGTTTTGCTCAGCCTGGACAGGGCTGCATCTGTTAATCCCTTCATTCTTTCTGCCATATGCCTATATAACCTCCCCTGACCCTTTCTGACAATTCCCTTTGTGCCTTTTTGTGCTTACCTCTTTTGTTGCCCTTCTGTTTGCTTCTTTATACTGTGTCTTATTCACCTTCCTATCCACCACTTTTCCACCTATCGTATGCTCTGTCTAACCCTGAAAGCTAACCTTACCTTCCTGTGGAGTCAGATTGTCCTTATCCTCCTTTAGCCTTTATGTCTCTTCCTTAAAACTTTCCCAGATTCTGAATACCTGCATTCTTGACCCATTTCCATGGCTTGTTTATTCCTTCAATTTGTCAGCAACTCTCATCTTTGACTTTTCTGCTCAGCTCACCATAATCAAGTGTCCTAAAATGCTATATCATAAATGGCCAACACAAGGTTCACAAAAAGAGATGGTCACAAGATCACATGCAAGATTGACCAACATGCAATTCAAGCAGACTTCCTCCTAATACGTAAAAGGCATTGATGTAAAATCAAAGATTGCAAAGTCATCTCCAGTGAAACAGTCAGCCTGCAACATAAACCACTGGTGGTCAGAGTCAACTGCAAGCAGTGGTCAGAGAAGGCTCTAAGGTCAAAAGGGGCTAGGCTGAAGACCTGGAAGCTGACTGGAGTGAAAGCACAAAGTTCGAGGAAATACTCAGGGCAGTAGCACCTCAGTAAAAAGAGGAGATAGGTGGATATGAAGAAGAATGGCAGTACCTCAAAACAGCATGTGTGAAGACTAAAGAACAGATACGTGAGCAAGCCAGATATGCAAATAAGGTGCATAAGGAAAGCTGATGGTGCAGAAGTCCAGAAAGTTATTAAAAGAAAGAAGGAAAGATTAAGGGCAGATAGACCTCCTGGGCTTAATGATTCTATTAATATAAAATGCTTCTTGTTAGCACAAAGACTGTGAAATGATTTTGTGTTGTTCAAAAGTCTTTTTCTAACTAAACAATGCATAGAGCATTGAGTGGTATAATCTGGTGCATTTATTGCTTCATGGAGTTTCACTGCATGAGTACATTACTTGTTTCCTTTAGTATCTTTTTAGATACAGTGTTTAAACTGTTCACAACTTTATTTGATTGGCTCAAGCGGGTCATGTGATATCATGACTCTATTTTTAAATCTTAGGTCTGATTATGTATTTTTATCTCTGAAGAAGTTTAAGGCTATATTAAATGAATGACAGAGCTTAGATAATGTAGACCAGTGTTGGATGCTGTTACTTTTACTGGCTTCAATGGAATTGTTTGTTGTTTTATATTTAAAAGAAAAAAGGAGTACAGGAAAAGGTGGGAAATAGAAAATATGGACCTGTCTAAGAAGCAATAATGGTTGATAAACACAGAGGCCAATAGAGTAGTCACAATAGCAAAAAATAATGCTTCAGAGGCACTTATCAGCTTCTGGAAAGTGACTCAGCAGATGACACAAAGAAACTTTACTAAGTTGCAAGGCAAAGACTGAGAGATAAAAAGTTAGTCATCAGACACCATTCATAAGGGATTCCAGCAACAATCTGCTTACCAGTCCACATGACATCAAAGACAGATGGAAGAGGTACTTCTAGCAGCTTCTGAATGAAGAAAACTTCACAGAAGCTGTGCTATTGCATGGATAGCCTACAATGAAAGCAGAAGAAAAGTCCACCCTAGAAGAAGTAGAATAAGTAGTAAGGAAAATGACATCAGGAAAAGCAGCCAGTTCAGATAACTTCACATCATGTGAGTTAGGGAAGAAATGGCTCCTGAGGGTACTCATAGCAGTATGGAGAAAAAGGAGTATCCCAGATGACTGCAGAATAAGCATTCTAGTGCCAGAGTACAAAAACAAAGGAGATATTTTCAACTGTAGAAAGAACAGAGGTATCAGACTTCAGTAACACAGCATGAAAGTACTGCAGAGGTTGATTAATAAATGAATACTTAGAGTAGTATAAAGTAAGATGGATGATAAGCAGTTTGGATTCAGATCAGGATGCAGCATAACTGACCTGAAGTTTTCAGTGAGATAGACTGTGGAGAAGACACTTCTTCTTTCTGCTTTTCCCGTTTAGGGGTCGCCACAGCGGAACTCTTGTCTGCTAATGATTGGCAGTAGATTTTTACAGTGCCGAGGTGCCAGCTTGATGCCCAACCTTCAACAAAGGCAAGCCCTACGCATGTCTTTCAAATGCCACTCAACCGTGGGGAGGACTTGCAGACTCCACACAGAAGGCACTCCAGCCGAGAATCGAAAGGGAGAACCTCTTGCTGTGAGGCAACGATGCTACCGCTGCACCACCATGGTTTACACTGTGGAGAAGACACTAGAAATGAGAAATGAGTCTAACTGGGCATTCCTAGACTTGGAGATAGCATATGACAAGGTCCCAAGAAAGCTGATTTGGCCAGTCCTGAAATGGATTGAAGTCCTGGAAACATTGATAGAATTAGCACAGGCTATGTACAAGGACCCAGTGACATAAGAACAAACAGTATTCTGAGACACAGAGGGGTTCCCAGTGGAAGTGGGTGTGCATCAGGGTTCAGCTCTGAGCCCATTGCAGTTTATACTACATTGGCAAACAAGTTGCAGGTCAGAGATCACCAAAGCTGTTGTACGCAACCAATGCAACATTACAAGCAGACTTTGAACAGGAACTTCAGCAGTGATAAGGGAATGGAATGCTAAACTGAAGGCATATGGGAAGAAAGACAGTCATTATGGCAGAAAATGGGAAAGATCAGAAGAAGTTGAAAACAGAGCTAGAGGGGAAAATAATGGAACAGCCTAATAGCTTCAAGTATCCAGGAGGGGTAGTTGATGAGAAGGGAAATCTGAATGAGGAGGCCAAAGCTAGAATCAGAGGGGCTACAGCCAACTAACACAGAGTGCCAGGAATGATTGTGACAGAAGAATGACAAAAAAGCTAAAACATGAGGTGTAGAAATCAGTGGTGTGACTAATAATTCTGTATGGTTCAAAAACCTGGACAATGAAAGCAGAGCAGTTGAGGAAGTTAGATGTGATGGAAATTAGGTGCCTGAGGCAGGTGGTAGATGCACACTGTGGGATGGATGAAGAAATAATGAGCAGTAGTCAAAGTATCTCCAAGTGCAGAAAAGGTCAAAGAACAGACTACTGTGGTTCGGGCACATGTGCAAGAAAGCAGAAGACAATTTGGTAAAGAAGATTTGGGAGAGACAAAAGGAAGGCAAGAGGAAATGAGGACACCCAGCAAAGAGATGGAAGGATTGTGTGAGAAATGACCTGGGACAGTCAGGCATGACTGTAGAAAAAGGTAGAAGAATGGCACTGAAATGACAGAGATGGCAACAGTTGACGTAATACCACAACCTGATGTAGAAAATGAGAAAAAGGGGGTTGACAATGATGATAAAATCCCATAAAAGCACACCTTTCTTTATATTCTTACCTTTATCCTCACTCTAAAAACACAGTGGGTTAATGATGCCCATATATGGACATCCAAAATTCTATCCCTTAATAAAGCCTATGCATCTGTTGGCTTAACCCCTCATGGTACAAGACCTTAATCAAGGGCAGTCCCTTCTGTACCCTGGAGTTCAGTATTTCCCCATCTAATCATGACAAATGCATATTCAGATCCTCCATGACTATTTATTTATGCATTTGTTTGCCTGTTTGTTTGTTTATGCATATATGTGCATATGTATGTGTGTATATATTTATTTATTCAACTTATTCCTTTGCTTACTTGTTTGTTAACTAAGTAAATGGGCTGATTCAAGGGCCATTTTGAGTTACAACATGGGCTAATAGTTGCTATTAAGCAAAACAGTATTAAGCAACACATTTAATGGGAATAATAACTTTAACTAAATTATAAATATTGATCAGAGCAATTCTATTACAACAGAGGAAACAATAGCAGATGATACTGCAAGGTTAAGAGATGCAACAGAAAGTACACTCTCAGAAATACTTACTGGATTCCTGGAATAGGATCTAAAACAGCCAAGAAGTATCTAGACATTATGGCATTATATTCAAAGGAAACATGGTGATAGCCAGAGACCTTAATTATATTTTATCAGGTAAAGCCACCACTAACGAGAAAAGAGTTAGACTATCTTTTACAGCAAAACATTTAAACCACTATACAGGTTTAATGAATATAAAGAATATTTTAGACTACAAAGCTCTTAAAGTATATGCACTATATTGCATCTTGTATATAATTTATGATCAATTTTATTGCTTGCCTTTATATTTTGCTTATTTTTCCTTTTTTGTATTTCACGTGTACTACTTTGTTATTGTCTTAATATTTGTAACCATTGTTCAATGTTTTAATTCTATTTAATGTGTACCGTGGAGCTTTTCTGCTTGGGCTTCTGGTGAAAATGGGTTGGCACTCAGTTGGACTTTTCCGGTAAACAAATGTCAAATAAATAAATATTCCTTCAGATATGGAACACAAACCAATCTTGATGAACCCCTGGATTCTAAAACACTTGCACGGAGTGCAAGATCGGTGCAGGAGTTCAAGCAAGCAATATGTCTGCCGTGTGGACCAGGAACAGCCTGCAAGGATATGCACGAGTGCTCCTGCACTAATCTTGCACGGACTAAGCCCTGGTATGCAAATCATCCCATTTGCAGGTAGAATCCATGCAAATGAGGTGATTTTGCAATCCAGGAAGCCTGCAACAGTCTGTGCAAGACTAGTGCTATCTGCAGAAATGTACTCGGTTAGTAACCAAGTACATTTCTGCAAAATCCAAAATGGAGCTGTGACAGCCCCCAATAAAGGCTGCATATCATGTAGTAAGCTTGCCATTAGCCAAGTATAAGGCCATTAGAATTGCAAACAAAAAATAAATACAAAAATCAACTTTTTTTTTAGGCGATCTCGGCTGTTTAAGCGTAGGGCAGCGGCTCACATACGGGATCGGAGGGAAAATAATAAAATAAACCTAATAAAAAAGTCTAACTAAAATCAGTATTCTGCCATGCAAGTCAATGGCAGGCAGAAGACAACCTGGCCAGTGAGTAGTGGTTGCTAAGGGGGGAGGCTCAGTGTTAAGACATTAACTATGCATTACCAGGCAATCCTGTGCAAATGAGGGGAAGGATAGTGAATCCCAGTTTTCCCCAGCATGTGAGTCAGGTTCCAAGAGTGTAAGAGTAGGAATAGCTTGGTGCAAGCCTAGGAGTTAGGTAACATCATGGGGGGGGGTGTGCCAGGCATACTGTAAGCAGATTGAAGCCCTGTGGCTCGGGTTTGCTCCTAGCTTAGCACAGCTAAGCTAGGGGGTGTGTCTAAACCTGCCTAGCACTCTTTACAAAGTCTAAGTGGGTGTGCGCACCACTCACCGGGTTTTACACGAAGAAAAAAGAAGTTAAACCAGGAAATCGCAGCAGTGTGCACATTTGAGCAGTCTGTTTGTGCAGTGTGCACACTGGCTTAAACAGGAAGGCTATGGGAAGGGAAAACAGCAGTAGAAAGGTAATCAAGGAGAACTAGCATAGATGGCAGGTGAAATGTATCAGAATCAGCCAACTACACAGGCAGCACACCATCCCAGCCCAGAACACTACCATAAATTAAGCAAACACCTTCCCCTTTGGTTTTTCCCACACTCTACACCACCGGTGTAAACAAGCAGGGAACTTTTAACACTCACAACAGCAAAATAATAGGGGCTGCAATAGCTATCATACAACTTGTGGAAGAGGCTGAGGGTGGTGAGGATGTGAACGCTGTTGACCAACCCACAGTGATGAGATGGAGAAGAGCGTACAGACCCAGGGTAACCTACCAGGGGCTACATGAGCTGGAGATAGTGGAGCGCTATAGGGTGGACAGGGACCTCCTACAGGAAATTGTTGAGCTGTGCCAGCCACACCTGACACACAGAACTAACAGAGGGGAACCCATCCCAGTGGATACCAAGGTATGTGTCGGCCTAAGAATACTAGCTACAAGTACCTTCCAAAGACCAACTGGGGATATGATGGGGATTTCACAGGCATCAGCATCCAGGTTACCCCACCAGTTCCTGGATGCCATTCTAGCACATGTCGGTGAGCATGCATATTTCCCCAACACCCGTGAGGTGTTGGCAAGCAATATGCGTCTCTTCCACCAAATAGCAGAATACCCTGAGGTAGTGGGTGCTATAGACTGCACACACATACACATCAAAGCACCACCCGGTGAGCGGGGTAGGGTCTACATCAACCGAAAGGGCTTCCCCTCCATCAACTGCCAGGTCATGTGCGATGCCCAGGGCATTATAATGAATGTATGTGCTGGCTGCCCTGGAAGCTACCATGATTCCCATATCTGGCATCTGACACAGCTGTACCAGAGATTTGCCAATGGGGACATCCCTCATGGTCACCTAGTGGGGGATGCTGGATATACACTGGAGCAGTCTCTGATGACACCCATCAGAAATGCACACACACCCAAACAAGAATTCCATAATGAGGCACATGCACAGACCAGAATTATAGTATACCATGTGTTTGGGATGCTCAAGTCATGGTTACGATACCTGGACACATCCAGTGGAGCCTTGCAGTACTCACCAGCTACATGTATTCAAACTGTCCTTGTATGTGTCATGCTACACAATATGATCCTGTGGAAACAGCTGCAGCAGGAACAGCACGGGGCAGGGCCACACAGCCCCCCACCATTGCCAAGGCCTGCACAGGCACAGAGTGACTCAGAGGAGGAATAACCTGGGTCTGCCCCAGTAGGCAGAAGGAGGCATGCCCAGTATGCCCTGCCCTTGGCAAAGAGGCAATGCATATCACACAGGAGGGACCCAGGGAATAACACCTCTCTCCGACTCTCACATACAGTAAAAGGGATGCCAAACATTACACTACCTGTGCCTAACCATGTGTAGGGAGTGTACTATGTGCATCTGACATAGGCAGCCCTGCAGCACCACCCTCAATACTGGGACACCCACAAGGTAAGTGACTCACACATGCCAGTCAAGGGGGGGGGTCACATACCCAACAACAGTCACAGCCAGCAGGGCAGGTGTAGACAAACACAAACAAAGGTTGTGCTATGGCCTCTGAATGAGGCCTATGGGTAACCCCCCCTCAGGCCTACACAGACAGACTACAGCAGGTCAGGCAGTGGGATGTCAATTCTGAAGGGTAGGAAGTCAGAAACTAATATGTAGGTAATTAAAAGCTAAGATCTGTAGTACACTGGTATACCTCTAGCCAGCACAATAGATAAGACTACAGACTGAAATGGAGTACCCGACATACCAGTACGGTCCTAGCAAATGTGTACAAGTGTCAAGTGTACCCCCCATTTGACGTAGAAATGTAGTCACAGTCAGGTGTGCCCCGCCCCCAATCCTTTGTAGAAATGTAGGAATAGGCAGGTGTGCCCCCCTATCCCACGTAGAAATATAGTAACAATCTGGTGTGCCCCTCCCACAATCCTGTGTAGAAATGTAGAAATAGTCAGGTGTGCCCCACATCCTACATAGAAATATAATAACAGTCAGGTGTGCCCCCCCAATCCTGTGTAGAAATGTAGAAATAGCCAGGTGTACCCCTCCATCCTACCTAGAAATATAGTAGCAGTCAGGTGTGCCCCCCCCCACAATCCTGTGTAGAAATGTAGAAATAGTCAGGTGTGCCCCCCATCCCACATAGAAATATAGTAACAGTCAGGTGTGCCCTCCCATAATCCTGTGTAGAAATGTAGAAATAGTCAGATGTGCCCCCCATCCCACGTAGAAATATAGTAACAGTTGGGTGTGCCCCCCCCCACAATCCTGTGTAGAATGTAGAAATAGTTAGGTGTGCCCCCCCATCCTACCTAGAAATATAGTAACAGTCAGGTTTGCCCCCCTACAATCCTATTAGAAATGTAGAAATAGTCAGGTGTGCCCCCCATCCTACGTAGAAATATAGTAACAGTCAGGTGTGCTCCCCCACAATCCTGTGTAGAAATGTACAAATTGTCAGGTGTGCCCCCCATCCTATGCAGAAATGTAGTAACAGTCCATGCTAAATGATCGACGGATACCCTGCAGAGACAACATGCTGCTTGTAGGTGTACAACACAAAGGTCAGCACTGCAGTACAAACTACCTGGACTCAATCCACACATTCAATACAGATGGCCATACTGGGCATGCCCACACACTTAGATTAATGAAGGCAATGTCAGTCAACAACATACTGAAAGGTCATACTGGGCATTCTCACATACTTAAACACATGAAGGCCATGTCTGCAAACACCAGTGGACCAGACATATCTGACAGCCACAGATGTTAGTGCAGACACTCCTCAGTATGCACCACACATGCTTTGCACACACAGTGGATAGGAATACAGGCATATATGTAAGGACAACACACTATAATAAGCCAAAGGTAGACATACATAGATGTGTGGAAGAGGGTGACTGTGACAAGGAGCCATCCAGGGCTCTCCCACCCAGAAAACAACCAAAGGGCCACAACCACGTGAGGGTCTGATGTCACACACTGCAGATACTAGCCACCGGTATCTGTCACCATTACAGAGTATGTGGTGCATGTCCCAGCTGTGCAACATGACTGTTCAAGGAAGTAGTCATCTAGCAGCTGTATACATGTACCTGTGGAATATGACCCAGGTTGTGCCCGCATGTGGCATGTCAACTCCTAGATGAATGGGTTATGGCCCATGCACACACAATGCCCTCCCCATAGCCCCACTATGACAAGCCGGCTGAGGTCATCTACTGTGAAATACACCTTTGGGAGAGCTGTATCTTGATAATCTCTGTGGTGTGTCCCATAACTGTGTACTGCTGTAGTGTGATAAAATAGGTAAGAGTTAATTTCCCATACATGGCAACTGCGTGTGTGCGTCTGTCTGTGTAGGCTGCTGATGTCATCCACCTAGAAATACACCTCTGGGTAGCCGTAGCCCAGTAATCTCCGTAGAGTGTCCTATAACTGTGATCTCCTGTAGTGTGATAAATTAGTTAGGTAGCTGTTCTAATCCCAGACATGGCAGATGTGGGTGTGTCTGTGTAGACAGCAATGCTTTTTAGGGTAGTCACACTCCCTACAATTCAAATGCTCATCTTTGGCAAGGCTGCTGATGTCATCCACCTAGAAATACACCTCTGGGAAGCTGTAGCCCACTAATCTCTGTAGCGTGTCCTATAACTGTGTACTATTGTAGTGTAATAAATTAGGTAGGTAGCTGTTCTACTCCCAGACATGGCAAGTGTGTGTGTTTGTATGTGCACCTGTCTGTGTAAAGAGCAATGCTTTTAGGGTAGTCACACTCCATACAATTTGTATGGTCTACTTTGGCAAGGCTGCTGATGTCATCCACCTAGAAATACACCTCTGGGAAGGATGTAGCCCGGTAGTCTCTGTAGTGCATGCCATAACTATGCACTACTATAGTGTGATATAGACCCCCCTGTTAGGGGTTCTATACCCATGCATGTCAGTTATGGATGTTTTGTGTGTATTTCAATGTCTGTGTAGGGAGCAATGCATTTTAGGCTAGTCACACTCAGTACATCTCCAATGGCCTACTTTGGCAGTCCTGCTGATGTCATCCAATTTGAAATACACCTTTGGGGAAGGAGTACTCTAGTAATCTCTGTGGCGTGTACTCTAACTGTGTAGTGCTGTAGTGTAATAAACTAGTTAGGTAGGGGTTCAACTCCCAGACATGACAGGTGTTTGTAACTTATATCCTGTGTGTGTGTGTGTGTGTGTGTGTGTGTGTGTGTGTGTGTGTGTGTGTGTGTGAAACACCTGGGCCCAATGTGGGGCAGGTTTTGCAAATGTCTTTTATGGTAGCTCTATATCACAATGTCCACTGTACAGGGATAACAGATGTGAAATAGCCAAGAGGCTGGGGTGCAAATCCATACCCATTCATGTGACATCACAGCTAGGCAATCACAGTTAGCAACTCCAGTATTACCCAGCGCACACTCTCAACCCATGTCACAGACACACACACACACACACACACACACACACACACACACACACATGCCAAGGCAACAGCCAATATGTATGTAGTACACTGCATATTGGCGACTGATAGTAACTATGGAGTGATTGCAGTGGCCTACAGAGGGCATGGCACCCTATCCATCTGTCCAACAGGCAGATGCATGCAGACAGTGCACCTTTCCCATGTTCCCCACTGGACACCTACAACACCTGTGGTGCTATCACATGTGACCCACAAAGGACATACCATGTCTAAAAACATGCCCTGTATGGACAGATGCCACTGACACCAGGGAATGCCATTAGCATGCTATCAATGTAGGTGCAGGGTTAACCTGCTGTCCATTACCAGTTCCTGCCACAGGTGGCCAAGACTGGCATATCTGATGATAATCTGTGTACACAACATTGGCCTGACACCCCAGGTGCAGTTCCACATGTCACTGTACATGCATGTGGGAGGTGTGCACATCCCAGACACCATCCATGTCATGGACTAGAGTACACATACATGGCAAGCAATGCACAGCATTGGCCACACACAATAGCCACCTAGGTGACTGGATGGTGGATACAATACCCACCTGTGTGGGCAAATGCAGAAACCACAGGCCTGAGCCACAATGCAGACCATTGTCATGTGGCCTGATGCCAAGGTATACCCATCACCTAGCCTTGTATAGCCATCTGGCACAGTCGACCACCACATACCCATGCAGAAATGCACGCATGCATGTCAGTACTGGCACCCTGTGTGTTTGTGTGTATGTTGTATGATGCGTATGATCACATCCACACTCACTACAACCCCCATGGCATACTGAAGCATGCTGTCTGATGTCAGACACCTCCCCATGCCCTTTGCCCATACAACCTCCATATGACCCATGTGGTGCATGTGATACCTGCACAGTAATGTGTTATGCAATCTCACTAGTGATGAACTGTATCTCTGGCCCTGCCAAGTGTGTCAATGTGTGTGCTTCCCTGTGAGAGTGTGGCTGTGTTGATGCTGGCACCTGTTCATGCAGACAGGCATGTGTACATCACCTACTATATAGCTACTATATCCCTGTTGCAGATGTCACTCATCATCACATATATGTTCTGTGAACTCTACAACAGGTAACCTATGTGGTGCATCTAA